>NC_043750.1:33339459-33551959 GCF_902148845.1 Salarias fasciatus | reverse complement strand
AAGCGCTGTCACCAATAAAATGTACTGCTGGCCATGCCTCTGGATGAAACTATCTCAGGGAGGTGTTGTCTGGTCACAAGTGGGCTTTGAGGATCTGTCTAACTTTGACAGGGCGTACAAAAGGCATAGAATTTACATACAAAAAACAGATTACACATATTACAATGTATGCTGAAAATGAGCTTCCCCTCTTTGGAAGACCAGCAGCCGCCACTGATATATATATATGTATGGTTCTGTCAGTTTTTGTGTTGGTTGTTGGCTCTGTTTTGGTGTTGTCCAGACAACACTGTTTTGCATTGTGAATTTGTACATAGGTTGTGCCCCCAGCTGCCGAACAGGACAAGGGGGAAAAAAAAAAAAGATAATGAATTGATTAGAACGTTTCAGAAGATTTTTTAAATTATGCTAGAAATTTAAGATACACATAGCTTCAGAGCGGCTCGCTCAACATTGATGGCTGAAAATCAACTTCACTCTCAGTCATAGTCTTCTGGAGCAGTAAAAGCATGTTTAATGTCTCAAACCTCAGCTCACTTCATTTAAAGATACACTGTAAAGAATTTCACTGTAAAAAAACAGTAAAATACTGGCAGCAGGGACGCCAGTAATTTACTGTTTTTTTTTTACAATGCACCTACTGTAATTTAATTTCACAGTATAATACTCTATTTTGAATTACAGTATATTAAAGTAGGATAACAGTGGGTGGGTGGTAATTTTACAGTGCATGTACTGTTATTTATTTTAGCAGTATACTACTGTATTTTGGATTACAGTAAATCACAGTAAGATAACTGTGTTATGGTCATTTAACAGTATACAACCAGTTTTTTCACAAAGCATAATAAATCTGCTATTTTACATTTAATTTTTACAAATCCCCACAAATTAAAAAAGTAGCTTATAACATCATACAGGGCTTTTGAAATTCTGGACTTAACCTGGAAACATGTCCATCCATACCTCATGTTTATCACCACAGCAGGTAACATCCACAAGTCCTACTATTAACACCGAAGACATTACTTTTATTTTATTTCACTTAAATTGTGCACCTTCTTGCGCTTGTGCTTCTACCAGCCGATCACAAACGCGTCCAATCAACTGAATAAAAGTAGCAGGTTAAGCTAGCAGAGGAGACGGAGGAGAGAGCGAACAATGCAACGACCTCTCACTCTGATGCTGTTTTCAAGAATCAAGAACTGACAGTACAGAGCGCTCACACTAACGCTGTTTTCCAGAATAATCCTAAGTGAACTGATTTAATGTTGATAAGATGTTATTGCCAATCCTTCCTGAACTCTGAACTTGAATAAAAATCAGATCAGACCTTTAAGTAGCAAGTTTGAGAACCCCAGGTATAAAAGACAGGAAAATATATTTTCCATAACATTGCTGTACTTTAATACAAACCCTCAGCAGACTGTATAATACTAATAACATTTACAACATTTGTACTACAAAAAGAAAAGGTATTCCATTACCTATTTGGAAGACATTATCCATAATAAAACCCTCAATGAAGGATTTTACTAATGAGCATAAATTCAGACACTGCATTAAAACAGCATCAAGAACTGTGAAACAGAACAGTCCAGCTTGTGAACAAGTCTTTTGTACATGTAGATGTGAACAATAACAAGTGGAGAAAGGGATAAGATGGATAAAGACAGAGCGAACAGTGAGAGTACTTGACTGCAGCATTTGGCTGGTCTCCTCCATCACCGGTGACTTGTGCCTGTAAAACAAACAAAAATTTAGCAACACAACATCACTGGTAAAATATAAAAATGTGAAAGAGACTAGTGGAGGGAGAGAAAGAAGTATAAGTATGAGGGGACAGAAAAGGGCCAGAGCAATAAACTTTTCAAGGGAGAGAGAAAATAAAACGTGTGGAGAAGAGAAAACAGCAAGAGACAAAGGAGAGAGAGTGGTTAATCTGTCATTATAGTTTAGGGAGGGAGGTTACCTCTTACTTGGGCTCAGTTACAGAGCTTGCTTTACCAACTTGAGCAGCCTGACCAGGTGAAACAGACCTAATGAAATACAATAGGCTATTATTTATAATGTCAACTGTTCAATAATCATGCCGACAAACAATCCTGGACACTGACAGTAGTTTGAGATTAAAAATAAGTTTACCTCTTTGAAGTCCACATGGAGAGCTTGAATGATGAAGAAGTTGTGCTGTCCAAAGTCAGGTTCAGGAATATTCTGTCACGTCTTCTCACTCAAAAATAACTTGAGTAATGTGAAAAGTTTGATTAATAATGAAGTGTGGCATCAAAACAGAAACATAAGTCCATAATTATCTGTAAGATGTAGGGGTGTAACGGTACACAAAAGCCACGGTACGGTACGTACCTCGGTGTAAGGGTCACGGTTCGGTACGTTTTTCGGTACAGTGGGGAAAAAGTGAAAAAAGCTCACAAATGTACCAGAACATTTTTCCCAAGCTTTCCCACGCGACACATTATTGGCCCAGTTTACATGGTGTTTTTTCAATCCGATTGTAAACAATAGTATTAAACGCGAGTGTATTCATGTACAGCATACAAAGCATCCACAATGAATCCTCGTTTACAAGGACCCTGTGACATGCGCACAAAGTCTCACGAGGAACTTGCAGGTCTTCCTCTCTGCAGCAGCAGTCCTCAGCGCCAAGCAGAGACTTTTTATCTGCTGATATCTGCTCAAATAATGTCCCAAAATCTCCATGATATGCTGCTGAAGGAGCGGCTGCTCCCCCTGACCGCAGCACCGCCGTGCGGAGCAGCACGTCTCGGTGTGAGCTCTGCGCCGCATGCCGATGTTTTCGAATTAGCCCGTGTTAACTTGTGACCAATAATGACTGAAACATCTAGTCGTTCTGGCGAACGTCGGTTATCGACAGTTACAGTGAGTGTATACGTTTAAAGTCTTTTGTGAGTCTTACTTTAACAACTGCTGTAATCAGCGTGTGTTTACACAGACCTCCGCTGTCATTCGTCAACACGGGAACCAGTTAATCCATAACACCAGCCGGCGATCGCTCGTATTCTGCTATGGAGCTCTTTATACAACTCGCTGTTGCGCGATTTGGTTCCATCTCGCCTCTCCAATGTTTTTTATGTCGGGGTTTTGTATTAGAAAAGTGTTTTTCCACCACCGTGGCGCTCTCTGCTGGTTTTTTGACTGTGCTGCTTCCCGTTTACTGGCACGTCACACGTCACGCCTTATGAGGGAACGCACGCGGAACAAATACTCTCCCGTTTAATCTGCTCCGCCACACGCCGCAGCTCTCATTCCGCTTGTACTTTCTTCTTTGATTATTCATGTTTGGACCTGCTTGTTCTACTTCTTCTTCTTCTGTGATAATGGTGGTTGCGGGCAGCTTTTAGGCTCATTACCGCCATCTAAGGTTGGAATTTTTTTTTTTTTTTTACTCACTGGCATATTCGTCGTGTGATTGTGTGTGCCGAACCGTGACCACGAATACAAATACCGTTACACTCCTAGTAAGATGCTGATGGATAGTGACACGACTTGTGAAGTAATATGGCGCCCATCTCCACCGCTTGACAGAAAATACTGTTTTATACTGTTAAATTACAGTGATCTACTGTTATTGTTAACTGACTGATTTTACCATTAATTTACATGCTGTGGATAGATATTTAAGAGTACTTTACAATTATAATAAAAAACAGTGAGATACTGTTGTAAATTCACTGTAAATTTACAGAAATTTGTTACAGTGTAGTAACTGACTGTGTTTTCTCCTCTGATGCCAGGTTGAAGTTTTGAACCCTGATGAGACTCCAGCCACAAACATTCAAGTGGTGGTCTTTCCTGGTGAAGTTCAAGGTATCACTGGGAAAAATGGTGTTGCAAGGCTCACCGTCAATACACAAGGAAACATGCAAACTCTCGACATCTCAGTAAGTCAAGGAAGGTTTTTCTGAGAAACTTTGCAAACAGAAGCAGCAAAGTTCATGAACACAACTATTATTTATTTATTTATTTATTCATTTCCAAACTGATGCATCTCCAACTGAAAAATCATATGAAAAAAGATAGGAGGGAGGATATAGTCAAGGGTGTTCTTGTTTCCAGTCAGGGGTGTCAAATGTAATCATCGGTATCATTGTTCGACGTGGGAAAGAGCCATTTTCACCTTCCCCTCTGCTTGGTTCTCAACTCTCCGACAGCAACTGAGTGAACCCCCTCCTTGATGACACCTTGCTTGCAACTCAAATCGACCAGCACCAATCAGATCGTCCCTCTTACGACTGAGTTCGCCCAAATGGTCAACTGCAGCTTTTGCCTGTTCATTTGTAAAGACCATCAGCCATTCGGCATCTCTTGTGGCTGCAGTCTTCTCGGTCTTCCTGAAGCTCAGGCCATTGCACAAGCCGATCAGCAGCAGACCTGTCATCCTTAATCCGAGATGAACATCTTCAATGGGCTGCACGGACTGGGGCACCAGGCACAAGATCCCCCTCCATTTCCCCCAGTTGTTGATCACATGGCAGCCAGAGTCCCGTCCGAGCAGGAAGGTTGCCTGGCACCTTTGCTCTTGAGAGACCAGCTGATCAAATCTGTGATTGGTATATTCAAAAATCCAAGGCAAAGACATCATTCCAAGTCAAAAAGACAAGAAAAAGTTTAGTCAGCAAGCACAGACAATAGGAAGGAGGGGAATAAAGACGGAGCAATAGGAAAAAGCGTCTGCCCCCTCCCAGAGCCAAGTGAGGAAGAACAACAGACAAAATCATTTAAGAGTCGTCTCAATGCTCCCAATATTTTTAGTTTTGCAGAAGCATTAGTTGACCTTATTGGGTAATCCCTTGATATCCGTCATGTTTCATACAGTGTAACATGTGTATGTATGTACCCTGATATACATACTACACAGAGAAATACATTCATGACACATACTTCAGATCAAGTTCAATATGTCTGACAAGCAGTAGGAACAAGTAAGACTTAATTAATCCTACTTTTTCTCGAAAGTTCAATAATCAAATTCTTGATGATCCTCCTTCCTGTATCAAAGATCTTATTTGACTTTGTTCGTATTAATTCCAGGCCAGGACCGCTGATCCAAAGCTCCTACTGAAAAGACAGGCAGAGGCTAGAATGACAGCACAGTCATACACCACCAACACTGCCAGATACATCCATATCAGTAAGAAACACATACAATGATATCAAACAGTTAAATATTAATGTGATGGTGTTACATAGTGATGATTTATCACTTTTTTTTTTGAAAGGTGTTGATTCAGCAGATCTAGAAAAAGGAAACAACCTCAAAGTCAGCCTGAACTTCAATGACTTCCCAAATGAGGAACGAGACATCACGTACCTGGTGAGTCCTGTTTCATTCTTGCAAATTTAGTCACATGCTCGCTTGTGCTGGATCAGGGTTGACTCTGTCGACTGCATCTGCAGATCCTGGCCAGAGGTCAGCTGGTGAAATATGGACGTTACAAGACACGAAGACAAGTGTTGATTTCCCTGAATGTTCCCATCACCGAAACAATGCTGCCATCCTTCCGCATTGTTGCTTACTACCATCCAAGTGACAATGAAGTGGTATCAGACTCTGTCTGGGTGGATGTTAAAGACTCCTGCATGGGCTCAGTAAGATGTGGATATTTTCTACAACAGAGTTTATGACATTAATGACAGAAAATAAAAGTCTGCTTAATTTCTCAATGTTCTTTTCATTTTTAGTTGACACTGCTACCAATGAGGCCTGCAACATCCTACCTCCCTCGCACGATGTTCGATCTGAAGGTCACGGGAGACCCCGGAGCCACGGTGGGACTGGTGGCGGTGGACAAAGGCGTCTACGTCCTGAACAACAAGCACCGGCTCATGCAGAAAAAGGCAACATCTTTATTCTTCAAACAGAAATGCAAAAAAAAAAAAAAAAAAAAAAACCTTAAAAATTGTTGTGACTTTTTAGTGGCAGTAGAAATAAACTCCATGCCACTTTTTTATGTAGGATACACAACTACTGAAAAATCAAAATTTCTAAATGTCCAGAATTGTACATATTACTTTCAGTTATCTCAGTCATTCATTTTGAATGTGAATATGTGAATAAATTTCCAGGCTCCAGCAGATGGAGACCTTCCTTTTGTTATATTCTCTCTGGTGCACTCTAAGGGCGAATCCCAATTCTCTGCTTAATCCTCAATCTTACTCCTCATTCCTCAAAATGCGCGCTCCCGTGAAGTTAAGTGTTGTCCCATTCCTAAACAAGTTGAGGAAAGGAGCGAGACTAAGGGGCGTTATCTCCCTTAATTTTGAGATTCTACGAGACCTACCTTGGAGTTAAGGATGACACAGAATGCTTGTAAAATAGTTCGTTTTGCTGTTTTTTATTAATAAAAAAATTTGTATATTACTTTGGGAGTAATTGTATTGAGTTTTTATCACAGATAATATTTACAAAGGCTATTGGAAAGAAATCAAGAAAATTCATTTGAATGCATTTATTAGCAAGGTCACACATGCAAAATGTTAAACATTTCTAATGCAGGGCACATTACTTACAGTTACAAAGGGCATTGTTATCATTGATCAAAATTATTACTGCTGTTCTTCCACTTCAGGGTTTCCACCAGACCTTTTCAGTCCGGGCGTTCCACGCGTGTGTGCTCTTTCTCTCCTTCGGATGGTCCAAAGAAGTGTCGCGCTAGCCGCTAGCACCCTCCCGACAGTCCAACTCCCCCCCCTCACCCCCATGCCGCCGCTGCCGCCGCCGCTGTCACTGCGCTCCCCCCTGGCCAAACTTTTTTCGGCTTTCTTCTACCCTCTTGCGCAGTGCTGCCCCCTGTGGTCCAAGGACGTAACTGTCTTTAAGGGTTGTCCCATTTCCAAGTGACATTACATTCCTTAACACTTGTTTTTAGGAGACACTTAATTTGAGATTGAGGATCAAGGTTGGGGAGTGAGGATTAAGCAGAGAATTGGGATTGGGCCTTAATCTAGATCTTGTGTGTTTGCCTCACAGGTGTGGGACAAAGTGGAGGAGCACGACACCGGCTGCACACCAGGTGGAGGGAAAGACAGCATGGGAGTTTTCTACGATGCGGGGCTGATGTTTGAGAGCAACACTGCTTCAGGAACTCCTTACAGACAAGGTGACAATGCATGCCCCCCACCCCAACCCCACTCTCTGATCTTTATGTGCCCCCTCAATATATAGGTGAAACACCTTTTATACCTAACCATAAGTTGCTCTACTGACTATATTGTATTTATCTGGAACTGTGAGACTGGTTTTATGGAGAGGAAATTAGTATAGTGTCAGGTGAACAAAGAAGAAAGGCCAACCAAGACAGAACACAGCCAGAATGATCAAGCGCTGGATAGACAGCCAGGTGAATGATGTAACCTGTATCTCTCTCTGACAGCACGGTCAGATACATACACACACACACGCAGAGACAGTCTGTTTTGAGTTTTTTGAAGAATTGACCTTTGTTGACTGCTCCTGTTTTAAAGATAATCTTTTCTTTGTGTCCTTTCAGAACCGAAATGTGCGGCCCCTCCGGCGGCGAGACGGAAACGCGCTTCTACTATCATGGAGGTTACCACCACTTTAGGTGAGAATCACAGCTCTGTAGGGGTGGGACGAGACAAAAATTTCACGGGACGAGATGTCTCGCGAGATTGAGTCCACGAGATCGAGACGACACGAGACCGGGGGTGGGGTGGGGGGGGTTGGTGCTGAGGTGTGGGGGGCAGCGCGGTACTCACATGCAGCGTCGGAGCATGGAGTGTCGGGTCGGAGTGCCCCTTGTACGGTCACGTTGCCCTCCGCTCTACACTGCGCCCGAGGTGGCTGCCCAGTTCCCCTATTCCCATTCAAACCGCAGCGCACAGACGACGCCATGACTGCATTTGCACTTCATGCCACTAGTTGCGCTGTTTGCATGTTCAACCTTATTTTACACAGACACCACAGAGGAAGAAGGGCGCCGCAGCCGCTGCAGGCTCTCTCTGCATGCTGTTAGAAAAAGAGTGTGAGTCGGTAAGACGTGGTAAAATGTGCATTGATGCGATGCACCGTTTTTTCAATAAAAGAGAAGAACTGAACGATCGTTTCTGCACATTTTCTTTACGTCGTATCAATTAAACTGTATCACAAGTAGTTTGTGGACTCAAAAGACCAAGATTCCTTGCAGATAGAACATGCGCAGAACAGTATTTCATGTCCTTTTCGACCGGGTTTTTAAATATGAATATGAACATATTCAGGGGTTTGCACATGTTTATATGGCTGTGCGCCATGTAATGTATCATTCCGTCAATATTCCAGTTAATAAAGAGTTTTTGCCTTGATATAAACGTACTTAATCTCGCGGCATTGCGATCTCGCAAGATCTCGTGACACGAGATCTCGTCCCATCCCTGCAGCTCTGTATACCTCGATTATTACAAATCCAGTCTCTTCAAGTCACACTTGCAATTTTTCAGTCTCCGTATGTACTGATGAAGAGATATTAACTGGCATTAACTCTTTACTGACTGTTTGTTTGCAGTTGATAAATATAAATCGAACAAGCTGCAAAAGGAGTGCTGCATGGATGGCTTGAGCGAAACGCCTCTTTCATACAGCTGTGAGAGACGCAGCGAGTACATCGTAGACGGCCCGGCCTGTGTGGAGGCTTTCCTGGACTGCTGCAGAGAGATGACAACCCAGAGAGCTGACAAGAAGGAGGAGAGTCTCAAACTGGCTCGCAGTAAGAGACGGAGGCTCAGGAGCAGGTCATTGTAATACAAGCTGATCACTGAAGTGACATAGTTTTCCCTGACCCCTCAGGTGAAGAGGATGACGACAGTAACTTGGACAGCGTTGACATCGTCACTCGCAGCAGTTTCCCTGAAAGTTGGCTGTGGACTAGCGTCGAGCTTCCCAAGTGTCCTAATGGAACAGTGTGGTGAGTCAGCAGCAGCCAGTCGATGCACATCCAGAGTTTTCATCTCTGCAGCTGCATGTTTAAATCAACAATGCTGTTGGTTCTCCGTGTTCCAGTGACCCCACATCAGTTCAGAAGAGTGTTCCCCTGCCCGACTCCATCACAACCTGGCAGTTAACCGGTATCAGCCTGTCACGGACTCACGGTGAGCAATCCCAACTCACAATCTGAGGTATTTCACCTGCGCCTCTCCTCTTCTCCACACTCTTCATGCTGTCTTCCTATCATTTAATACTCCCACCTCACAATGTGGAATCAGCAGTACAACATTTTTAGAATATCATCAACTTAAATCTATTATAGGGAAAAAATATACCTTCAACCAATTGTCCTGGCAGCTACCTCTCAGGGTTGAATAATTATTAAACCTTTGTTCCCCAAAGTTTCTATCGAAGATATATAGAATATTATCAAAGGTAGAGGATAAAATCTTCCTTCTGACGTTAAAATGTGAAACTGACTTATCCAATAACTTTGATCAAAATGCATGGTCACAGATATGTTCAGATACCTTTAAAATGACAAAGAACTCAAATGTACAACTAATACAATTCAAAATTCTGCATAGAATTCATTATATAGGACAAAGGATGTTCAAGATGGGTCCGTTACAATCTAATATCTGGTTGTATTGCCATGATAATATGACTGACAGCTACCTCCATGCCTTGTGGTCCTGCACACGAGTGCAGAGGTTCTGGCTTCAGGTGTGTGAGGACCTGTCAACATGGTTTACATGCAATATTCCTGCAACTCCCACACAGTGCCTTTTAGGTGATCAGGGTGAAATTAACATGTCAATAAACTCTGTCTATATGGTTCTCACTATCTTGTGCATCGCAAAAAAAATTCCCCTTGTAAACTGGAAATCCAGAAATAATCTGAGCAATAGGCAGTTTAAGAATCTTTTATTCGATTATAATAGCTTGGAGACAATGTCTGTCTGTTCAGAGGCTCAATCAGCTGAATCTGGTTCCCTCTGGTCCCCTGTGATCAGCTGCATCACTTAATTTAAGGGGAAGATGGGGGCCTCTCCAGTTTAGGAGTCGGTTGTAGGTGGCGGAGGCGGGGAGTGGGATGGATTGGGGGTGGGGGGTGGTTGGGTGGGTGGGTGGGTGGGTGGGTGGGGGGGGGGGGGGGGGGGGGGGTTGTGGGCGGTATGAATGAGGTGTGTGTGGATGTGTGTGTGGGTGACTGGATAGGTAGGTATGTTTGGAGAGAGTGTGGAGAGAGTGTGGTGCCCTGTGGGGGGTGGCCCCGGTTGACCGGGGGCTGCTGGGCCCTGGGTCCAGCAGCCCCCCCCCCCTGCCCCACTCTCATTCACACACATGTAGGGCTTTGGGGGGCTCACATCTCAGTCTTAAAGGTGCTGTAGGCAGGATTCGGCATCTCCGCCATCTTGCAAGATGGCGATTTGACCCATCTAAAATGGCGATTTGAAACCCAGCACAGCCAATCCTGTCCTGATTTCTCTGACATCACACCCTTACGCAAGTTAAGCCCCTCCCACAAGAACGTGCGACGACTGCCCCTCGACCAATCACAGTTAGAGCCTCAGGGGCTCTTCTGATTGGTCAAAGATACCTGGAGCTGTCGAGATTCCTTTTCAGCTCAGAACAGAGACAGATGGAAACGCTGCGCCCTCGCGGTAGTGCACTTATGCTACACTCCTAAAGGATTATCAATGGATACTCTAACATTAAATCCAAAGAAAACACAGAAAAATTAGCATTGACTAGCAAAATCCTGCCTACAGCAGCTTTAATTGCACTTACTCAGCTAACACAACCAAATACATACAACACAGACATCTGGGGGACATGGCACACCGCGTTGAAGGTGGGGCTGCTTGGGTAGATGGGACTGCTCGTTTGGCCTCACTTGCAGCACGGTGTGGTTAATTCCCCCTTAATTTTAAACGCAAACAACATATACTTCCTCAACACTCATGAGTGGGGGAGGAGAGGGAGGAGAGGGTAATGGGGTCTTCTGCGCTCCCGTTTCCCGGTCCCTTCTGGGGGCGTTGGCTGTGGTCTGGGGAACTGCTGGCTCCGGGGTGTGCATACCTGTCTGCAGCGGTGGGGGTTGGGGGTGGGGAGTTGGGACAGCAGTTGTGGGTGGTGGGGGGGGGGTCTGGATGTTGGGTTCGGTGTTCCCTTGTCTTCCGGGGGGGTCTCCCACAGGACATGATGGATGGATGACGCGGGAATGTGAGTGTGTTTGGGTTAGAGTTGACTGGCTGTGTGTGTGTGTGTCTGTGTGTGTGTGTGTGTGTGTGTGTGTGTGTGTGTGTGTGTGTGTGTGTGTGTGTGCGCATGTGTGTGTGTGTGTGTGTGTGTGTGTGTGTGTGTGTGTGTGTGTGTGTGTGGGTGGGTGTGTGTTGGGGGGGCTGGCCTGGGGAGGGAGGTGGTGGGGTGGGGGGAGTAGGTGGGTTAGGAAGAAGGGGGATGGGTTGGGTGGGGCCGGGGGGGAGTGAGGTAGGGGAGGATGGGGGGAGCAGGGGGTTGAGGAGGTGGACTTCGGGTGGGGGGGGTCGCTGGCCTGGGGCGGGTAGCCGCCAGTGTGGGTCGGTACTCCTGGGTAAGGTCATGGCCCTTCGCCTGAGTAGGGGGGGGTCGGCTCTTGGCTCCCTGGGGCCCTGGCCCCGGGGCCACCGGGGGTCCCAGTCGGGGCTTCCCTCTGCCCTCTTCTGGACCGGCGCGTGGATGTCTGCCCGGGGGAGTGGCTCGGATCTGGGCTCTGGGATGGCCGCCGGCTATCTGGGTCCTGAGGGTCTCTCTGGCCTGCTCCTGGCCCTCTCAGGGACCAGAGGTCATATATGCATGGTCACTATCACTATCGCATTTGCATGATCACGCTGATCTTTAATCAATCGTCACATTCTACCTTGTTATCTTGTGGTAGGTTGGACTAATGGTGATCTATAGTAGGCCCCTGATTATGCTCTGGTGTAATTTTATACTTGAATCCTCAGTTTGCCTGCCGCAATTCACTACCAGCTATATTCTTCAAAAATAAAAAGTCCGTAAGATGGCCTCTGACATATCTTTATGTAGGTGCAGTAGCCGACTGTATGGAGTTAAAAAAAACAAACAAAACAAACAAACAAACAAAAAAACGGTTTTCCTTGCACTCTCTTCCTTCTCTTCACGCCCTTTTGTTGTTGTCGCCTTGTCTGTTCACTTGTTTGTTTCTTTCACTCTCTGTTTCTTTCACTTCCTTCTGTCAGGTCCAGCAGTATTATCGGTACGCAAAATAAATAAAATAATTACCCCCCCAAAAAAAACGCTAACCAGAGGAGCTTTATAAACTCCTTTTGGAAAAGCAAATCTGTTGAGCACATAATAGCAGCCAGACTCCCATTCTGTTGCTTCCATGCTGGACAGGACCGGTTAAGAAAAAAAAGAAAAAAGCTGTCTTTCTTCTGCAGGAATCTGTGTTGGAGAGCCGTTGGAGGTTATTGTCCGGAAAGAGTTCTTCATTGACCTCAGGCTGCCTTATTCTGCTGTCCGAGGAGAGCAGCTGGAAATCAAGGCTATCCTTCACAACTACAGTCCTGAAAAAATCACTGTATGTTTTAGCTCTGTTTTCTAAATCACAAAAGTTATTTACAAAATTATTTCATATTCACTATTTGTCTTTCCAGTGAAACTTGAAAACAAACAAAATAAGTTGCTGCTTTTGTTACAAAACACACATTTTTTTCTGTCACAATTACTTTTCAGACATTGTTAAAGTTTTTTTGTCCCATGAATTGGCAAAGGTAGATTACTTACATGTAAGGCCGGGGTGCACAATACTGTTCCTGGAGAGCCCCTATCCAGCATGTTTTAGTTCTCTACCTGCTTCAACACACCTGAATGCAATGACAGGCTCATCACTGGGTTCTGTTTCATCCCTTCTGACCGCCAGAGGTGGTGTATAAAGCACTGAATGATCGTCCTTTCACATTCACAGGTTGAGAATTAAATGACAACGAAGTCACATGTGCCCTCCCGGTGGCTGACGTGAGTTTATATAGCCACGTCACACCGGAAGCTCAGTCCCTTTCACCTTCTTGCGCGCAGGTTGGATGGATCTGCTGGTGAGGGTTTTTGAGCGTAACTCCACTGAAATTTAATGTGCTATTTGTGACTGGTGGCCCTGCGATTGGGTAAGTCAGAGCTTGTAAGCTTGCTTGCCCTCCAAGGGCTGCACAAGCAGCGTTCCATCTCTTTTTGTCTTCTTTTCCCGTTAAAACCTGGGTGTCGCTTATTGCCGTTGTATCTTAAACGGTAGATTTCAGTTGTTACAGCCCACCTTGTTGTGCGCGCTGCTCTAGTTTATTGCCCATGCCGCTCAATTTTTATTTTGTCAATTAAGAGGCGTAACCGTGTTCGCCCCATTGTTATTGAAGACGGCTGTCTGTCAGCTCCTGTTTTCTGTTCTGAGTGTGATTTAGTGGTCTCTTCATTTCATTTAAAAAAAAAAGAGGAAAAAAGCAAGGTTGTTTTCCCTCATTGTGAGCCTGTCAAAAATCGCTAGTGGCGTTTTCTGCTCGACCCGGTTTGTGACCCCGCACTCGGACATTCAGGAGTCACTAGTGGCGTTCTCGGCTCTACCTGACTCTGTCTCTACCCTAGTTTTTATTAGTGAGTAGAACAGCTGAGGGTTTTTGACATCATGTTGGAGCAGCTGTGCTGCAGACTCTGCTTGGCAGCACTCCAACCTGAGGATGGCCATGATTTGTGTCCCCCCTGCCTGGGTGTGGATCACCTATGGGAGACTCTCAATGGTACGGACTGCCCGAATTGCTTAATTATGCCACATTTCGTGAAGGTTGTGCACTTGGCCGAGTTTGAAGGCTGCCGGGAGGGGGAATGGTTGGATGTGCCAACGTCACACCAAGTGCGCTCCAGCACGTTCTTCCGACGCCAACCGGCTGCTGAGCCCTTTGTGGTCCCTCCATCAGAGGAATACAGGAAGGAGCTGCATGCGTGTTGGACAGATAACAGGACGTTTTCCAGGCGCATCACGGATGGGCAGGTCTTAGCAGCAATGCAAGATGCCGATAAGTTTGGCCTGGGACACATGCCAGCTGTAGAACCATCTATCGTGTCCCTCATTGTACAACCAGAGGAGACACTACGAACGAACGCCAGGTGCCCGTGGCCGCAGTGTAGGATCACAGACAATCTACGCTGTAAAGCCTATGACACAGGTACGTGCATGGGCTGCATTGGTAACTCCCTCTCCCACCTCTTGTTGGGTCTGTCGTCAACATTGGAAGAGGGTATGCAATGTCAAGGAAGCTTGGTCGTCTGATGTCTACACTCGTACAGACTCAACGCCAGGTTTGGTTGGTACAGTCACCGCTTTCAGAGTCCAGTCGGAGGACATTGCGCAACGTGCCAGTGGGTCCTGGGGAATTATTCGGATACACTGGAGGCCCTGGAGCGCACCGCCCAGGCAAACCATACTCGGCAGCAATTGGTGGGACTTTAGAGATATCCCCCTCCTCGGGTGGGTCCAGGGTATATCTCATCATTTTCACGGAAGTACTCTGCTGGTCCATCGAACCCTCTTCCAGAGACACGTCACCAGGAGTACAGAACAGTTCCAGAGCGGAGGCCACAGCATGTGTCTCTGCCCCCCCGCTCTTCGCAGACGGGGCAGCCACACTAGTGCCCCCCCAAGCCCTCCAGAGAGCAGGTTGCACGCAGATGAGACTCCGCGGCCGGTGGTTGTTTCTTTTTTTTTTTTTTACCATGGGTCAACTCAGACTCTGGGCTACCCACACTCCAGATGCTTGGGTGCTAGCCACACTGTCCCGGGGTTATCCAAATCCAAATACACTTTATTTTTATAGTACCTTTTAAAAACAGACAAATGTCTACAAAGTGCTGCACACGAAGAATTACTATTGCAACAACACATCATCAGTAGGGTAAAACTAACCTGTCTCACGACGGTCTAATCCCAAGCAAACACAGAAAGTAAAAACCATAAAATGAATAAAACATAAATAAATAAATAAATAAATAAATAAAAGAAGACACAGAGGACCATACAACTCACGCGTTGTTAAAAGTCAGGGAATAAAAGTGGGCCTTAAGACGAGACTTAAAACAGTCCACAGTGGGGGCCATTTGGACGTGGAAGGGCAAAGCGTTCCACAGTTTGGGACCGACCACAGAGAAGGCCCTGTCCCCTCTGGTTTTAAGTCCCGTCTTAGGGACCACAAGCTGGGACTGGCCCTCAAACCTCAGCGCGCGCTCTGGAGTGTAGACTTGGAGGCAATCGGTAATGTATTGGGGGGCCAGTCCATTCAAAGCTTCAAAAATGAACAGAAGGATTTTAAAATCGATCGGAAAATTAACAGGGAGCCAGTGCAAAGAAGCTAAAATTGAGGAGATATGTTCATGCTTTCTGGCCCCTGTTAAAAGTCGTGCCGCAGAGTTCTGGACTAACTGCAACCGCAAGAGTGTGTTTTTGCCTATACCCGTGTAAAAAGCATTGCAGTAGTCCAGGCAAGAAGAAATAAAAGCATGCACGACTTGTTCAAAAAGATTAAAAGATAAAAAAGGCCTTTCCTTTGATAAAAGACGGAGGTGATAAAAGCTCGACCGCATTGACCTCTTTATCTAATTTAAAATCGCTGTCTATGGTGATGCCAAGGCTGGTAACTTTTTGACGCAAATAATTTTGGAGAGGTCCCAAGTCACTGAGGGAACTGCCAAATAAAATGATTTTGGTTTTTCCCTCATTAAGTTTTAAGAAATTTTGGGCTAACCAAGCCTTGACATCATCAAGACAGTCGAGGAGTGGTGTCAGGGGGCAGTGGCTGGTTTTGATGATGGGCATGTAAATTTGGAAGTCATCAGCGTAAAAATGATAAGATATGCCATTCTTTCTGAAGATCTCCCTGAGTGGGAGGAGGTACAGGGCAAAAAGAATTGGGCCCAACATAGAGCCCTGGGGGACTCTGCAGTGCAGAGGAGCCGAAGATGAGCTGGAGTTCCCCAGCCTCACATAGAAGGACCTCCCACACAGGTAAGATTCAAACCGCTTAAAAGTAGTCCCCCAGACATCCACACAGTTTTCCAAGTGACATAAATGAGTTGCATGGTCTACTGCAGGGCTACTCAACTTACCATTGCTCGTGGGCCACATAGAGAAACATCTCTGTTTGCGTGGGCCGCAACCTAAGTTTGCTCATTTATATGACTGAATTATGTAAAAGACATTTAAATAATGTAAGTAATATTCCATAATGAAATTTTAAATGCATTACAATAGAAAGACAACTACATTAGTCTTTTGTAAAACTAAAATAAGACTTTGTTGAAAATACATTACGCTAAGCCTTATAGATCTATTTGTGGCTGTTTTCTGCATTTCCAATAAAAAGCAAAAAGGTGAAATGGCATGACATTTAAAAAAAGTCAGATATCAAATTAAAAAATTAGGCTTTATTCACAAAATATGAATATACTTACTACACATATTAGCATTTTTTGTAACAAAACATAAGGTTTTTTTTAAGTTTTTAAAATATTTTTCAAGCAATGCGTTTGAGAAATTCACTAAATTACAACAAAAAAGCAGGTCTTTTTCCACAAAAAGGTAAATAAATTAAGGGATTCTTTATAAAAATAATTGGCCTACTCCTGCAAAAAATAAATGAAGTAAAAATTAAATCTTGTGCATCACAAAAAAGATCACCGGTGGCAAAAAAAACCTATCATTGTAAAGCATACAAACAGGTGACCTACTTTTTGGAGAACAATGTAACCAAATGACAGAAGAAAAACACACAGGTGTGCATTACTCACAGAAACTGTGCCCAACAGGCAGCCCTGACAGAAGAGGTCAAAGCTAAAACTGTTACACTCACTTGGAATCAGGACGATGTATCACATTTCTTAGCAAAGTCCAATACACGTAGGATTTATAATAAGAAAAACAAAACTTTCGGAAGTGTCTCAGTGACAGAACAGTGGCAGTGTTGTCACAGGTTGAGCGGTGCAGTCCTACTGTAATAAATTAAATTCGTGACAGCTGTCGCGGCGACGCTGAAGATTCGCTCGTTTAGGAATGGACGGTTTTAGGCAAAGAAGGCACACTGGCTTGTTATTTACTTCCAGAAAAGCAAATTCTTCCTCCCATGACGGTTGAAATTTCCTGTGTTCATCGCATAACTTTAATTTAATTTTACCGGCGGCAGCCATGAACTCCACTGCGATCGGTCTTCTTCGAGTCTTTTGTTTTCGGCAGTGAGCAAACAGCCTATTGGCGCATTACCGCCACCAGCTGGTACAGCTCCACAGTTGCAACACTTATCTGCCTGTTGTCAGCAGGTCAGACACACTGCCCTCTGGTGTCCGCATATCAGAAACGTTTTTTCCTCATTAAAAGTAGATTTTTTTTTTCACTGCTTATAATCAGCCGTGGGCCGCACCGTTACAGCATGCGGGCCGCATGCGGCCCGCGGGCCGCGGGTTGAGTAGCCCAGGTCTACTGTGTCAAAAGCAGCAGTCAGGTCTAAAAACACTAAAATGGTAGAGCTACCAGCATCAGTTATCAAGAACAGGTCATTAAAAACCTTGAGAAGTGCAGAGTCTGTGCAATGAAATGCTTTATATCCCAACTGGAAAAGGTCTAAAATGCCACTTGCATCTAAAAACGGTTGCAGTTGGGCAAGGACGTATTTCTCCATGATCTTTGAAACCAGTGGGAGTTTGGGAATGGTACGATAGTTTGCTAAAACCAAAGGGTCAAGGCCAGGCTTTTTAAGCAAAGGTTCAACAACAGCGTTCTTACAAAAGGTGGGCACAGCACCTGAAAGCAAACTGCTGTTAATTATCTCCCTAACAAAGGAGCCAATGGTGTCAATGACCTCTTTAAAAAAGTGAAGTGGGACAGGGTCTGTAGGACTGGAAGAGGCTTTAAGTTTGTTTACTATTCCTGAAAGAACCAACAGTGGGACAGGCTCAAAATGGCTAAACACAGCAGGGCACTCAGTAGCCTCAGACACAAAAAGTGAAAGGGGAGATATATTGGCTCTTATAGCAGCAACCTTCTCATTGAAAAAGGAAAGGAACTCTTCACATGTTGCTTTTGTCATTTCCAATACAGTGCAGGGATTCGGATTAACAACAGAATTAATGGTATTAAAAAGCACACGAGGTTTGCTGACACTGTTGGAGTTCAAATCTGAGAAGTATTTAGTTTTCTCAGCTTTCTCCAAAAGCTGGTACTTTCCCCAGCATTTTTTAAGAATTTGGTTTGAAACCTCCAAATGGTCCTTTTTACACTGATGCTCCATCCTTCGACACTCATGCTGCGCAGCGTGCGTTGTGTCATTGAGCCAAGGCTCCTTTTTTTGACTGTGAGCGTATGGCTTTAAGCAGAGCTACACTGTGGAAAGAAAGTGGAAAGAAAAGATATGAGTTCTTCTGTGTTCATGGTTTGAATAGAGGTCACAAGGCTGTGCGCAGCAGATGTAAAGTGAGGGTTAAAATCAGTTGCAGTACCAGACTTAATGATACAGCCATGACGCACCACCGGTAGCCTCCCGCTGAGTCCACCCGCTGTCTGCGGAGCGTAAAGTGCGCCGTCGGAGGATAAAGTCAATGGGGCGTGTCCAGAAAATTGTCCTAATTTCGTGAACCAGGCGCAGTCACGCCTCCATCCCGCCCACCAGCGCAGGTGGCGCAAGAGGGAGGAGAGAAAGTGGGTTTAACCCAGCTGAGCGTAATTTGACCAATCAAATGAACACCTCTCCTTTTTTTCAAATGCACTGCAGCGAAGGACACTGCTATATTAACAAGATGAAATACATTTTATTTCCTGGCCTCAATACTAAACCATAGTGAAGCAACAATGTATATGACTGTATTTTGAAATAAATAATCTATTGAAGAGCTTGGGGAGCCAGACAAATGAAATAAAAATGCAGACACGCTGCATTTAGCGGCTACATAAAGACTTTGTAGGGAAAGGGAAAATCTGTTTTTATTTGTGTGCATCATAACTCTTAAAGACACATTTGGGAAAGCACAAAGAATTACAGGTGGTTGCGCGCCTATCACTCAGCACAGCTGCACAGCGGAGCTGGGTGAGTTTAGGACTGCTGGTTCTGCTGTCATCCCGATCCAGATGTCCTCTGAAATGATTCCCTATAATTCCTATCACACACATGGCATTCCGGCCATCCCAGACGAAGGATAATCAATTATGAGAGAATGGTGGCGACATCTGCTATCTGTTCCATCCTCCGCTCTGCTTCACATGTTGCCAGCATTCTTACACCCCCTCCAAAGGCCGCTACGGTCAGCCAGACAGTGTTTTTGCACAGGAGCACACCAACAGGTTGCTTTTCTGTAATCTAATGTATTAGAAATTAAGATAAAGAAACAAAATATTAAATCAAGAGGATCAGCAAAACTTTTAATGCCTCATATCTGCTTTATTAATGCCTCAAATCAGGTTTTAAAATTTATTGAACTTTTTACAGTGCGCATTTGCGCAGCGTACCTCTCATTCACACTCCGCACACTCGTTTCCCTGATACACATGCACACACACGCCAACACACACAAAATAGTTGTATTATTAACTGTCAATAATAATCAAGAACATATTAAAATTAGTAAAATAAGTCTCCGCGGCTGCGCACCAGGATGGACACCTTCCCACACGGTCCCATAGTTTATTTTTATTTTTTTAAACCATTTTATGTTGTTATTATTTAGTTGTAAACTGACAGCAGCCTACAGTAATTCTCTATACCTGGAGGTGAGGCATGAGCGCTTCCATGCGCCACTGCAGATTCTCCGCTGGACTGTACAGCAGCTGGAGGACAAGTGCAGCGGACCGGTCCTACCATCTGGACGGAGATTCATAGCCCCGAAAGTTAGGACCACTCGCTACAGGAACAGCTGTTCCTGCTGCTGTTTCTCTTTTAAATAAGACGGCTGTCTTATCTTAACGTGGTCTTAACGTATTGACTTACTTTTTGACTATTTAGAGTTGTATCATGCTCTTATGTTTTTCTTAGCATGCTCTTAACAGGTCTTCGTACTGGCACTCTATATTTAATGACTTTTTAATTATGTTAGCCTTTCAACCATGATCAGTGAGCCGCTGGGAGTACCTGTCAGTGTTCGTCAATGTCTGCTGTTAATCCTTCTTCTGTATGTCCTGTCTTCTTAAATGTTTGGGTTAATGTTGAGATGCCCTCATCCAGACTGCAAAACAAATCTACCTACGGGTATCAATAAAGTTACCTTGACCTTGACCTTGAGGTCGGTCGGGTGTTTTTGGGGCAGCAGGATTACATTTGTTTCGCTGTTTGGTTCGCGGCTGTTCTGACTCTGATTCAGAACGTTCCTCCTCTTCACTCCAGTCAAGATCGCTGTCTCCACCATCCGATTCCCCCTCACTGACCTCCTGTATCATTGCTAAAGCTTCTTCCACCTTATATCTCTTATTTATGCCTGTTTTTATTGTCTTTCTTTTGGGATCTGGTTGATATTTTTGGCCGTCTGTCTGATTGTCTGCTGTCAGAGCTAGCTCCCTGTTCAGATGCGCGCATGAACCAAAACAAATCAATAGCAGAAAAAAAAAAAAGCCCCGTGAAGTGCGTCTTTTTTCAGCGGTCTGTGAGACCGCTGTTGGCCTTTGGAGGTATAAATGCTTTGTAATATTATGTGTGTCATTGTTAGGACCTTATTTGCTTCAGAAAAAAATACAAGACACATATTTAGGAAAAGTCAAAGAATTAGAGGACAGGGGAATTATTTTTAACAGATTTATTTGAATTCTAAAAACCCAAACGGTCTGTCAGACCGTCTTGGACGTTCTAGTGTTAAAAAAGATAATAAAAACAATTATGTGCTTCATGAGTGATTTTGTGTATCTTTCATGACACTGACAAGCTGAAATCCTGCCTCTGAGGTTTTCTCAGACAAATTATCATCAGATCCTCCGCTCCCCAGCCTGCTCACACCTTCTGCACTAAACTCTCACTGCGCCCAGCTGATTCTGTTGAGCCCTCCCCCTGGTGCGCAGCCACGCCCATCTTGGCGCAAGTGCAGCGGACCAGTCAGAAACTCTCTTCTGCGCCTGTCGAAAATAGGAATGCGCGGCCTCCGCCGGTGATCAACGGCCAAGTTGTGCCGTCAAATTAGAGCCTAAAGTCTAAAGTGTCTCCATATACTTGTGTTGGGCCAGTGACATGCTGTGTCAGATTAAAGGCTTCAATCAAGTCCGAAAAGTCTTTGGCAATCGGTTTTGACGGACAACATACGTGCACGTTTAAATCACTGACAATTAAAATCCTGTCATACCGTGTAAGAACAAAAGCAACCACTTCATAAGAGTCATTAATAAAATCCTTGTTGTATTTCAGTGGTCTGTAAATGACAGCGCACAGCACTGGATCAGTCTGTCGCCCTTTCAACTTAAAACACCTCAGTTCAAAAGAGAAAAAGCTCCACTCCGAAATCACTTTGTGATAAATGCAGTTCTTCAAAACAGCAGCTAATCCTCCACCATGACCAGTGGCGCTTGATGTGTTGATAAAAGTACAGTCAGGAGGTAAAAGCTCTGAAAAAGGAGAGGACTCACCAATGTTGACTAGGGCTGGGTACTGTTGAACGGTACCTCAGTGGTACAGACTGAAAAACTTCGGTATATACCAGTACCGAACAAGAGACGTGCGTACGGGTATCAGTTTCGGTTCTTAAAGTGGCTGCGCGGTCAATAAACATGCACGCAAACTATTGTTCAGTTCTTCTCTTTTACTGAAAAAACGGTGCATCGCATCATTGAACATGTTACCACATCTTACTGGCTCACACTCTTTCCAACAACATGCAGAGAGAGCCGCAGAGAGAGCCTGCAGCGGCTGCAGCGCCCTTCTTCCTCTGTGGTGTCTGTGTAAAATAAGGTTGAACATGCAAACAGCACACCTAGTGGCATGAAGTGCAAATGCAGTCTTGGTGTCGTCTGTGCGCCGTGAAGGCAGGTACCGAAAAAAGTACCGTTCAGGAACCGGTACCGTACATGAGGTATCGAAAAAGTACTTGTACCCGAAAAATATCTAACGGTACCCAGCCCTAACGTTGACCCACGTCTCGGCACGGGCACTGTCCGAGGAGATTCGCACCTTGCTGGCCAAAGGTGCTGTGGTTCCTGTGGATCCCCTGCAGGACCCGGGGGGGGGGGGGGGGGGGGGGGGGGGGGGGGGGGGGGTGTTAATCGAGGTATTTCCTTGTACCAAAGAAAATGGGCGACTGGCTGAATCTTCTGGGTCTAAACAAATTTTTAAAAGTTATTCCATTCAAGATGCTGGTCATCCCTCAGGTTCTCCAGACAATATCGCCAGGGGACTGGTTCACGGTGATCGATTTGAAGGACGGTTATTTTCATGTCCCTGTTGCGCCGTCACATTGGCGGTTCCTTCATTTTGCATTTCACAGGAGGCACTATCAGTTCAGGGTTCTCCCATTCGTGCTTTCCCTGTCTCCTCTGGTGTTTTCCAGATGTGTGGCCGCAGCTCTGTCCCCCCTGTAGACTCAGGGCTTGAAGATGTTGCCCTACCTGGATGATTGGCTAATCTGTGCCCCGTCTCACGAGGACGCCATTCAGGACATGCAGGTGGTGCTCGACCACACTGCCTCTCTTGGCTTGTGTGTCAACGTGGCCAAGAGCAACCTGGTCCCCACACAGGTGACCATTTTTCTGGGGATGGTCCTGGATTCTCGGACCATGAAGGCATGCCCCTTACCTCGGCCGGTTCAGAACATTTTGGAAATGCTCCCGCACTTCCAGCACGAAAGAGCCCTGCCGTATGTTCTCTACCTCCACCTTCCAGGCAAACTGGTAGCGGCATCTGCAGTGGTTCCCCTGGGTCTTCTATCTCTTCATCCACTTCAGAAGTGGCTGAATAGTCTACACCTGAGCCCCGAGCGACACAGGCGCAGGTGCCTACGTGTGTCAACTCAGTGCCTGACGTCTCTCTCGCAGTGGCGGGAGAGGCGCCTCATCACACAAGGGGTTCCTATGGGTTCCCTACCAAGCTGTTGGGAGATCATTCATACAGATGCATCTCTCCAGGGTTGAGGAGCAACATGGCAGGGGCGCATGGTACAGGGGACATGGTTGCCATGGCAACAGGGGCAGCACATCAATATCCTCGAATTGACGGCTGTGCCTTTGGCACTGCCGCATTTTCTCCCGCATCTACAAGGCAGACAAGCGTTGGTCAGGACCGACAACACAAGCGTGGTTTTTCACGTCAATCACCAAGGGGGCACTATTTCTGTGGCTTTGACGAGGCTGGGCACTCAAATCCTGACTTCCGATGCACACTGGATGCGGTCCGGCTGTGGAAAGGCTGCGGTCCGGACACCGCAGTTAATCCGTAGTCATTAAAATCAATGCTGTGGTGCACACCGGCTCCGGTCCGGCTCCGGAGCCCTTGCGGGGCTCCGGTATCTTTCCGCAAGGATCCTATTTTTACGCATGCCGCATCCTTCCGGGTCAATTCAGACAGAAGCAGGTCGGATGCCGGAAGGAAACGCGATATGTGTTCCAAAATAAGTGACTTCAAAATAAGGTCTGTGTCGTGTTTTTGCCTTAATATTCAATTTTTTTACTACTTCTGGTAGAATACAGAACAAACAACGTCATGTAGTCATTATACGCATTAGAAGAATGAACGGTTTTGTACATTGTCACTGAAGGAAAGTGAAATGACACCAAAATGGCACAAAACAGCTCTGTCACTGGAGCAGCTCTTTGTTGCCAGATTGGGCGTGTTTCTGCCAGCCTGTCTGTCAAGCGTCTTTTTTGAACACGTCGGACAGGTTGATGAAATGGTTATGTGTTTATGATGAGTTTTTTATCATACAAATACGGTTTTAACGTGCATTTTAGTAGTAGTAGTAGATTAGTAGTAGTAGATTTATTCGGTCAGTATGGAAAAAGAATAAACATTGTAACAATTGTGTACGATGATGGCATCATCATCATCATCGTCTCCATCCACATAAGTTATTATCATCAGTATCAACAACATCAACTCATCAAAATCATCAACTACATCATCCTGTGACCGAAGGGTTTAGGCTGAAGTCAAAACTTATTTTGCCTAACCCTTTTCAACCAAAACAAAATTTTCCATATTTCATAGGAGAAAAGGAATAAAAGAAAAAAAAAACCGTAGACAAAAGACAAAGACAAGAAAAGACAAGAAAAAAGACAAACAAACGGGAGAAGAGAAAACCAGGCTAATATCTATCGATATCATTTACAAGATAAGAGGAGTCCATTCAAAATCATTTTGGTTATTTTACTTTATTTTCCCTGGGATTGATATTTTTCAAGAGCTAATCTTTTCAACTGCTTTTTAAATACTTTCTAGGTCTTGCATGTTTTTATACCCTCATTAGGTTCGTTCCACTTGGTGACTCCAATTACTGATATACATTTGCATTTTTTATTTGTTCTTACCCTATTTTGTTTTTTTAATATGCAAGAGCCCCTAAGGTTATAACAATTCTTTCTATACTCGAACATACTTTGAATGCAGTTTGGAAGATTATTATAGTATGCTTTGTAAATGACAGCTAATGTATTTAGATCAATAATGTCATATATTTTTAATGTTTTTAATGCCACAAAAATGGGATTAGATGGTGCATAAAAATCAGCGTGACTAACAATTTTAACTGCCTTTTTTTGGAGTAAAAATATAGGGTCAATATTGACACTATAATTATGTCCCCATATTTCTGCCCCATAGGTAAGATATGGAAGGACTAGGGAATTATATAGTAACATAAGTGAGTTTTTATTTAATACTGATTTCATTTTTCCTATTACACCAACATTTTTTGCTAATTTTGACTTTATGGTATGTATATGTTGCTTCCAACAGTGTTTATCATTGACTTTAATGCCTAGAAAGTTACTGGCCTGCACACGCTCAATTGTTGATTCATTGACATTTAAATTGATGTTGCTCTTTATTGTCTTATTTCCAAAGATAATGTATTTGGTTTTACTCAGATTCATGGACAGCTTATTGTCAAAATATTCTTTAAGGAGTGTGAGCTCATGGGCCATTATGGCCATGAGCCTGTGCAGGTCATTACCTGAGCAATAGAAACTCGTATCATCAGCATACAATAGGCACTTAGCATTATTTAATACATCAGGTGCGTCATTTATGTACAAATTGAAGAGTTTGGGGCCCAGTAAAGAGCCTTGCGGAACTCCATTTGTCATGAGTTGTTTTTTTGAGTTGACGTTGTTATAATGTACATATTGCTCTCTATTGCTCAGGTAACTGTTCAACCATGCGGCAGCAGTGCCCCTGATGCCGTATCTTTGAAGCTTTTCCATGAGTAATACATGATCGATGGTGTCAAAGGCTTTACTTAAATCAATAAATACACCTACAGTATATTCTTTGTTGTCCATTGCAGTGGCAATGTCTTCAACAAGAGCCATGACTGCCATTAGGGTTGACCTATCTGATCGAAATCCGAATTGCTGATCACTGAGAAGACTGTATTTTTCAACAAATTTATCCATCCTATTAACAAATCATTTCTCGAGGATTTTGGAGAATTGGGACAGTAGGGAAATTGGTCTGTAGTTAGTAAATGAGTGTTTATCACCGTTTTTATATATAGGGATTACTTTGGCTATTTTCATTTGTTGTGGAAAAATACCAGTGAGAAAAAATTGGTTACAAATGTAGGTGAATGGTTTGACTACAAAATGAATTATATCTTTTATAAATGTCATGTCTATGCCACAGTGATCAGTTGATTTTTTATTCTTAAATTTATTTACAATGCCTATTATTTCCAATTCATCCACGTCTCTTAAAAAAAGAGTTTAAGGTGTGATTTTTAATATTTCTGGATTCTGCTTGTACATTCTTGGACTGTTTGATTTTATTCACTAATAAGGGTCCAACATTTGCAAAAAAATTATAAAAGCCATGACCAATGTCTTTGGGGTCCGTAATTTCATTATTATTATTAATAAAATAATGGGGAAATTCCTTTCTTTTCTTACCATTTTTGATTATACTATTTAATATTTTCCATGTTCCTCGAACATCATTTTGATGGTGCTCTAACAACTTGTGATAATATAATTTCTTGTTAGTTCTGATTATACTGATCAACTTATTTTTATATGTGTTATACCTCTGTTCAGTAACTTTAGTTCTATATTTTATGTATTGTTCATAAAGATAATTTTTTTTCTTACAGGCATTTGCTATGCCACGTGTGATCCATGGCTTTTCAGATTCAACTTTGTTTTTGACGATATGTTTTTTTAATGGACAATGTTTATCATATAGGTTAATTAGAATAGATTGAAAAACGTCCTATGCTTGATCAGGGTGGGGGGTGGCGTAAACCTCCTCCCATGTTTGATCAAGTAGGTCTGCCTGAAGGGCAGCCATGGCTTCAGGTGTTCTATGTCTAAATGCTTTATGGGTTTCTGTTTGTGAGACATGTGCCTTTGGTACAAGTTGATGAAAAATGCCGTAAACGGGTAAATGATCACTAACGTCAGCCACAAGTAAACCAGCTATGATTTCTGTAACTATGTCATTAGTGAAAATGTTATCTATCAAGGTGGCTGATTTCACTGAAATTCTACTGGGTTTGAGGATCAATGGAAAAAGATTGTTGGCATACATTGTAGAAATGAAGTCAGATGTTTTTATACTATTACAAGGATTCAAAAGGTTGATATTAAAATCCCCACAGATAATCTTATTCTTATTTGCCTCCATAAACAGCTTCCCAATGTTTTGGTTAAATGTATCTAAACAAGAACCTTGCGTTCTGTACACACAACTTACTTGGATTTTTTTTATAGTCTTCAAGTACAATTTCGACGCTTATACATTCCATGATCCCTTCAATGGAGGTGGTTTTACTTTCAACCAACCTACTTCTCAAATTTGAGTCAACATACAAGGCAACCCCCCCAATTCTTTTCCCATCTCTATTTAATATATATAATTCATATCCATTCAATTTGACATCTAACCCTTTTTTGACCTCTAACCATGTCTCAGACATAGCAATGACACTGAATTTTTTAAACTTATTAAGGAATAATAGGAATTTAAACTTATTTATATCATTATAATTTTTGTAAAGGCTTCTACAGTTTATGTGTATAACTGTGAAGGCATTGTCTATTTTGAGCTTATTGAATTTTTCATTATTATAATACTTACAGCTGTTCATTGAAGGAGTAATAAAATTGTTATCCAGGTCTATATCAGAACCAAACTCATTGCTTTTGTAATCCATAGAATCAAGTGTGTCTAGTTGCAGATTGTCATAGAGTGTGTGTAGATCACTTGTATATGGTTCATATTTATCATCATCAGTTACGTATGTCAAAGTCACCCAAAATACCCCATGCATCATTTAAATTCTCATCACTGTTTGTTATCATACAGTATAATCGAGGTTGTTTACAATGAGATATACTATGATGAAATAGAATTCAGGCACACATCCACACACACAGTACAAACATACACCAAAGATTTCACAAGAGCTTTCAAACACTCTTAGTGTGTGCTGGGAGTGTTCAAATGTCTTCAGTCTGTCAGAGAAAAAATCAACAAAAAATACAATGGACCACTGACTTTCGACAAAAATCTTAATTTGCTGGAGTCTCATTTTTATATAGTTCAACAACAAAAAAGGAGCAAGAGGAAAGGAATTTTCACAGTCTTCATAAAGTAACAGTTTTTCCAGCCAATGTGAAAAAACTAAAAATGATAATGTGGTCCTCCATCCAGACTGTAAGTTTCTGCAGATGTCAGGTTTGGAAAGAATCTGTTGCATTATTTGTACTGGTCAAGGTCTGTTAGTTCTCTTACCAGAATTACTTTGGCTTGTTCAGGGGGTCCTTTCATTTGAATGAATACTTTGCCATTCCTCGTCCACGTTGCTTTGATCTTGTTGTTTCTTTTCAGAAGGCGAGCATTTCTTGCAATCTCGGCGATCTTCTTGGTGGGGTGTTCGTTCAGATAGACATCTGAACCCTTTAGTTTCCTTCCCTGGCGTAGAAGCTCCATTTTATGCTTACTGTTGACGAAACGCAAAATCACAGCAGGCTTTGTTTTGTCTCTCCTCGGGAGAGTGTGGCACGCCGCGATATGGTTCACGTCCACGATGATGTCCTTTTCGGCTAGAAAACGCAGCACTTGCCTTTCCAGCGTTAGCAGATTGGCGGCGTCCGCATCCTCGCTCACATTTCTTCCGTTCTCCGTCGCTCTCGCGTATGAGCGAGGTTTAATATTAAGCCCGGTGATAATCACATCCTCCATTCGAGTGTATTGCTCCAGATTGTCAATCCTCCTTTCAAGCTCAGCTATAGTTTTGTCCTTTTCCGCGATTGTTAGCTTGAGTTGTTTGACTTCATCAAACAGCTGCATGAGCTTGATCAGCTGTTGAGTTACTTTCGTCAGCTCACCCGACATGCTGTCCAACGATTTACGGATTTCCTCCATTTCTCCGTCATTTTCATTCCCCTGTGCTTTCTTGGGTGGCATTATGTCGGTTTTCCATTAGTTTTCGGTTTACACACGACTTTGATTGCAGAAAACTTTGCTTTTGGTTTATCAGAACGCAGCGGTCTCACTGGGTGCCGCCATCATTCATTCAGCAGACACAGCGCCAACCGAGATGGCAGTTTGGGCTGCCTTCTATTGAGTTAAACGGGTCATATTGTTTATGGGGGATAACGACAGATCTGGCAACCTTCTCCAGCGGACTGCAGAGACACCGCAAGTGGTGTGAATCACAGTGCTGCGGTATAGTGGACCGGAGACGGACCACAGGCGAAGCGCAGCCGGACCGCATCCAGTGTGCATGAGGGGTGACTTGGGCTTCTCCACATCTGGCCAGCCTGAGAGCAATGCACATTCCGGGTGTGCTGAACACGTCAGCGGATTTCCTGTCCTGGCAGTCACCGCTGCCAGGGGAATGGCGCCTTCACCCAGAGGTCGTGGACCAGGTCTGGCAGACCTTCGGCAGGGCGGAAGTAGACCTGTTTGCGTCCAAAGAGTCCACACACTGTCCTCGCTGGTTCAGTATCACAAACAACGCAGGTTCTCTGGGCCTGGATGCACTGGTGCACGACTGTCTCCAAACGCTTAGCTATGCTTTCCTGCCTTTTCCCCTGATATTTCCGACAATACTCAGGGTCTCTCAAGAGGGGCATCCACTGATCCTGAAAGCCCCATTTTGGCCAGAACCTGGTTTCCTCTGCTGTGCAGGTTCTGCTGCAGCTCGCTAAGGCGCCTGCCACTCAGGAGGGATCTTATGTCCCAGTTCGGGGGGAGGATCCTGCACCCCAGTCCAGACCGCCTCCAGCTCCAGGCCCAGGGTCTCATTCTCGTAGTCCCTGCCGTGGAATTTTATTGTAAAAAGTATCCTAGGCCAGTCACGGTGCAAAAAACCCCACAAACATATATTCCAGAAAAAACGTAAAATCCTCAAGTATATCCACTCTTGGTTCTTGAAGTCTTCCATCGTAGTTCTCCTCAGAAAAATCAGGCAGAGTCAGAGTCAGAATGCAAAAGGAGGACTTTATTCCCAAAAAACCCTCCGGCAGCCAGGTTGACCAAAAGAACTGACGCCCCGATCGCTCTCCGCTCCATCTATTTATACTATTTCTTGGGAGTTCGTCAACTCTCCATGGACTCTTCGTCAAGACACAATTGTTCCCCCCTCCCTACAAAGGTCATGGTCCGTGACCCCTTGGGAGGCCCTCTCAGCCTCCATCAAGTCTCCATCAAGTCTCCATCAAGTCTTCCCAAATGCCAGGTGTTGTGCAACAGATCATAGTGTCACATTTCTTGTCCAATGAGCCTCATTTACACCAGAGGGAGACAGAGAGACAATTGACCTAAAGTCTTGACTTTTGAAAAAACAAACTGTCCAGCTGCCAAGAGGCTGCCGTAAAAATGAAACATGGCAGGCTGGCGAACAGAAAAAGGATACATGTCTTTTCTACGCCTGTGTCTTACTAGCATACTATAACTAACAGAGACATGCATTACATGAACAATAGTAAATAACATAATATAATAAGCATGATGTAAAGAATATTATAAAATTATTCTACATCCCTCGTAATCTTCTTGCTTGCGAGAAGTGAAAGGGACTGAGCTTCCGGTGTGACGTGGCTATATAGACTCACGACATGTGACTTTGTTGTAATTTAATTCTCGACCTTCGTATGTGAAAGGATGATCATTCAGTGCTTTATGTACTGCCTCTGGCGGTCATCCAGGATTCATAGAACCATAGTTACCTACATAACTTTCGTTTTGTAAGGTGCGTTGCAATGATAGAATCATTAGATCCAGGTGTGTTGAAGCAGGGAGAGAACTAAAGCATGCTCAATAGGGGCTGTCCAGGAACAGGACTGGGAACCCCTGATTTAAGCCATTTAAACCCTTGTATTGTTAAATATTAAAGAGCTTTAGTTCTCATTCTAGGATTAAGGTTAGTTGTATCTGTAGAAATAAAAGGTAATCAGTGTATTACTGCAGCGGTCTGATACACTTGAGGTGATTTTCACACTCCTGTTTGTCATTGTGTTGCTTTTCAGGTGCGAGTGGATCTGACGGAGGCACAGCATGTGTGCAGTGCAGCATCCAAACGTGGGCGGTACCGTCAGGAGGTCAACGTAGGACCCCAAACCACACGATCAGTGCCCTTCGTCATCATCCCCATGAAGGAGGGAGAGGTCCAGATTGAGGTCAAAGCGGTTGTCAGGGAATTCTTAGTCGGTGACGGCATCATGAAAATGCTTCGGGTGGTGGTAAGAGACACTGACACAAATTATTTCTCCTCTCCATAGAGTTGGAAGAGTTGATTTCATGCCATAACAAAAAAAAAAAAGCTACACAGCTTCAAAGAGCAATTTGAAAGTTAAGATATTCAGAGGTAAAAAAAAAGATACGTTTTTTTTCCTAGGATGTTCATAACAGCGCTCTGTGTGGATCAGCTCTGTTTACTGGATCAGATTTATGTCAGATTGCAAACAACAGCTTGAGCTGAATCCTTTGCTTGGCAGATTAGTTTTGATTTGAACCATAAGATCCATGGTGAAATTTAAAGCTTGTCCATGTTGTTTTTCTAGCCTGAAGGTGTACTCGTTAGGAGTCCCAAGATCATCACTCTGGACCCTAAAGGTGTGGCTGAGTTTATTAAATTCTCTAAAACCATGAATATCACTTAAGATTCTCAGTGTCTCACCACTGCTTTTCCATTCAGGTGGAACACAAGAGGAAGTTCTCAACAGTCAAATTCCAAAAAAGGATATGATTCCAAACTCACCTACGAGCACACACATCTCTGTGACAGGTAGGAGATATCGATATATATATTCCAATTCTGTGATGCAGTAACTCTTCGACTGTTTTCCCACTCACGAATGGTCTACTCGCTCATTTGCAAATAAGTTTATTTATTTATATTTAGCACTATGGAGCACCATTGTACCATGTCACTGTGTACCACTAAATGACTTACTATTGTGCCTATGGATTTAAAAACAACCATGAGGTTTTTGTGTACTGTACATAGTACAGTTTACATCGTCTATTTTTCCCCCACAATTGCAAGTTAAAGCAACAAACAAGCGCTCTCACAGAGATGCTTTACCAAAACATGTCGGAGGAGAGCCGCACTGTGGTGGACTGGTTAGCACACTCTTATACCCCTTTAACACTGATGATCTCGTGCCACCAAGATCTTTCGGATGCTGCAGCGGTCAACGGCACTGTGTGCTAGTGCATGCTGTTCCACGTAGCTATACCCCCATTCACAATGAACAGAAAAGGCAAATGGACTGGTACATGACTTTGCGGAGTGTGATGAAACAACAAGTGCAGGATTCTACTTGAACAGTTCCGAGATAAATTTGCAATTTGCGGCAAGAGTCAGTCAGCTGATCCCACCCTCCTAGAGGCTGCAAATGCTGCACCCCCTAGCGACGCCTGCTGCACAGACCCTATAACACCCGGGGAAGTGAGAACTGCTCTGAAGAAACTAAACATCAGGAAAGCCCCCGGCATCTGTGCCATCACCAGTGAGATGCTCAAAGCCGGCGGTGATGGTATGGTGGAGTGGTTAACCCACCTATTCAATCAGGTGTGGGAAACAGAGCAGCTGCCCACTGACTGGACCAGAGGGGTCATCCTGCCATTCTCGAAACGTAAAGGTGATAGGCTTGTCTGTGGAAACCATAGAGGCATTATTCTGCTCTCCATCACTGGCAAGGTCTTCACCAAGATCTTGCTTAACCGTGCCCTTCCAGCGATCAGAAGCTGCCGCCGTCCCCAGCAGGTTGACTTTATGCCCAATCACTCTACAATTGACCACATCTCTGCTGTACATCTGCTGATAGAGAAGACCCGTGAATTCTGTAAAGATCGCCATCTGTATATCGGATTCATTGATCTGAAGGCCGCCTTCGACACCGTCTGCCACTCCTTACTGTGGAACATCCTCCAAACCCTCTGAGCACCACCCAAGATCATCGCTCTGTTCAAGCTGCTTTACACCAACGCAGAGAGCTGTGTCCATATTAACGGTATTGAATCCAACTGGTCAGGGCCGGCCCGTGCGTCTCAGGTGCCCTAAATGAGCCCGAGACGAGGCCCCGTGGGTTTCCGAGCGGTGCCGAGCGCTGCAGAGCGGGGCGGCGCAGAGCGGGGCTCACACGGAACACGGAGGATCACAGCCACATGTGGCCCCCCCTTGTGGTGGCCGGCCCTGCAACTGGTTTACCATCTCTAGTGGCATTCGCTAGTGTGGCTGCTCCTGATCTTTTTAACTGCATCGTCGACCATCTGATGTCCAAGGTCTGCGAGCGCGTTCCCAGAGTGTCCTTTGGCAACTACCACCTGACTGACCTGGAATACGCTGACTATACCATCCTGCTCAGCATGATCTACAGTCGGCTGAGAGATGCTCTGGGCTTTTACAGTGAGGAGGCAGCACAGCTTGGCCTCTAAGTGAGCTGGACTAAAACCAAGTTCATGTATGTCGGTGATGGACCAGATCCACCTCCCATGCAAATTGGTAGCGACATTGTAGACCCTGTCAAGAACTTTGTGTGCTTGGGGTCTATGGTGACTGACAGCGGGGACCTAAAACCAGAGATTGATCGCAGACAAGTCCTGGCAGCATCTGCCCTGCAGTCTCTCTGGAAACCACTCTGGCAGACCAGACCATCTCATGAAAGACGAAGCTCTGGATTTACAAGCTAGCCGTACTCTCCATCCTGCTTTATGGCTCAGAAACGTGGTCCCTGAACGACACTCTGGCTGCAGAATCGATGGCTTTGATAGCAGGGCTCTTCGAACCATTGAGAACATCAGGTGGCCCCAGCGAGTTTCCAATGAAGTGCTTAGAGCCCGTACAGGCCAGCCCCGAGCATCTTCCTTGATCACACAGTGCCGCACCCGCTGGCTCAGCCATGTCCTTCGTCTACCCCCAGAACATCGGGCACGGGCCATTCTCCAGTTTTACCCAAAGGCCGCAGGCTGGAGACGACCACAAGGGAAACCCCGTATCCGATGGCTCAACGTCGTTGCGGGCAACCTCCAACAACATGGAGTTGCTGTGGAGGATGCAGAGCAGCTGGCACAAGATTGCCAGCACTGGAAAAACCTGGTTTATCTGGTCGGCTCAACGCACCAGGACAGGATACCCTGACCCTCGCTGGAGCATTAAGAAGAAGAAGAAGGCAAGAGTCAGAATTGTACAGCAGCTCTACATGATCAATTCCGAAATCATATGGGAAACAAAAAGTCTAAACAGTCATAGAAAAAGGAAGAATGGCAAATCAGACAGCTGCGGATGTATTTGCGAGTTCTCGGACTGATCTTATAAAATCTCGTTGGACTGTTGCCAATATACTGTAGAAACGTGTCATGAAGCCATGATCTCACCTGGAAGATGAAATTAGTTACTGAACAACACTACAAATAAGGAACAATTAAAAGCATTATGACAGTTTCACAATGGCATGCATGCAATAATTAAATGACCCAACAACTTCTCCTCCTCCTCCTTGTATCATCTCCACTTACAAACTTTCTTCACTGCTACATCCATTCGTTCTCCCTCATTGTCAATCAGTAGATATGTGGCAGCACAATAGGTTCTTTGATGGTGTGAAATAACTTCTTCCAGGTTAATATCCTTTGTACAGTCCAGGGACCGTCCTCAAAATCCCAGGTAGAAATGATGATTCACTGCTTTTTACACTGTTTTAATGCTTGTATATATATGGTTGTGCGGGGAAATTCACATGGAATTCAATCCACAACACCTTTTTTACAAGATCAAATGAGCTCAGACCAAGCTCCAGGAAAACAGAACACCGTCTCCGCATAATGTGCGACAGTTCTCCTCCAACTCTGCGCAACTGTACATCGTTTTACGCTCACTATATATGTGTACGAGGGGGTACCCAAAAGAAACCGGAATTTGGTCAGAAAACAATAATAATGAGTTCCGACTTCTGGCCGTCAGATGTGCTGCAGGTAAGCCTCATGCACATCTGTGAGAAATGTGAGCTCCGAAAGTTACACTGACGCCTGTCAGGCGCTATTTATAGTAACAGAGTGCAGCAGCGGTCTGCGATTTTTTCCAAAATGGCGACATTGACTGGGAAGCCAGAGCAGCGCGCAAACATTAAATTCTGCTTTTTGCTGGGAAAAAACAGCAGCAGAAATACTCACCTTGTTGCAGCAAGCCTACAAGGATGATGCTCTGGGGAAGAATCAGGTCCATGAGTGGTTCGGGCGGTTTGAGAAGGGCCAGATGTCCGCGTGTCAGGTCCGCTCAGCCGTGAAAACAATGCTGATCTGCTTTTTCGCTGTCCAGGGTATCGTCCACAGTGAATTTGTCCCTCCAGGTCAAACTGTAAATCAGGACTAGTACATCAAAGTCCTAAGACGGCTCCGTGAGGATGTGAGGAGGAAGCGGCCCGCGTAGTGGCGGAGTGGAGCCCGGTTGATCCACCACAACAGTGCGCCAGCGGACACGGCGCTGCGCGTCACGCAGTTTCTGCCGAAGAATGAGACAAATCTCCTCTCCCATCCACCTTATTCGCCAGATGTAGCCTCGAGTGACTTTTTCTTGTTCCCCAGGTTGAAGAAGGAGCTGAAGGGACAGCGGTTTGCAGATGTGGAGGAGGTGAAAGAAAAAACGCAGCCGGCCCAAAATGGCACAATTACGCACGGGTGTCACAACACATTCGTGAAGTGGGAGACACGGGAGGAGCGCTGCATTAATGGAGATGGAGATTATTTTGAAGGCGACAGTGATGTTTTATTTTGAAATGTCAGAAATAAAAAGTTACAAACAAATTCAGGGAACTTTTGGTTACCCCCTCGTACAGTCCTCCAGCACTACGATAACTCTCTGCCAGCATTCACTCGTGATAAATCGTTAGTGCGCAAACAGAAGTTCTTTTTTTCAAAAGAAATCACTTCTTGTATAACCCAGCACCACGGCGTGTTGCAGTTCATTGCCGCAGTTATCTACAGGATTTGGTACACTCAGTTCATCGGTGTCAAAGGGGAATTCCCTCACAGTGTGAAGGTCACTGGTTCAAATATTCAGGCCAGTCTTTCCAATGAAGATGAAAGTTTCCAGATATGCTCACTTCCCCAGTAACAGGTTCAAATGTTGTTTGTACAGGAAGAGAAGATATTTCAGCTCTCGTGGAGAACGCCATCAGTGGGAAGTCGATGGGTACACTGATCTACCAGCCCTCGGGATGCGGAGAGCAGACCATGATCCACATGACTCTGCCTGTCATTGCAACCATATATCTGGACAGAACCAACCAGTGGGAGGCTGTAGGCTTTCAGAAACGTGATGAAGCCCTCCAACACATAAATACTGGTAACTCAGTCAAGCATAAATATCTAATAAACACATGGCATGTGAATAACTATAAAAATGCTGCCATAGTAGTAAAACTGCAGAATTTTGATAACAGAGTTACTGAAAAGGCTATTTCTCTGTTTTATCCAGGCTACAATCGGGAGTTGCTTTTCCGTAAAACGGATGGGTCTTTTTTTGCATGGAAAGGCCGCCCAAGCAGCTCCTGGTGAGACTCCCAGATCTCAATTCTTCATGCACCTCCATTTCACTAATATACTGTACACACATTTTAAACAAATATGACATTCTCTCCTCTTTTAGGCTGACAGCCTATGTTGCTAAGGTGTTTGCCATGGCCCATGGTCTGGTGGCAGTGCAGGAAGAGTATATCTGTGACGCCATCAAGTATCTAATCCTCAACGCACAGCAGCCTGACGGCATGTTTCAAGAAATTGGGACAGTGTTCCATGGGGAAATGATTGTGAGTGAAATTATTGTGAATTCTGCTCATTTTCTTTCAAAATTGATTGATATGAATAAAGCAGTTATACCAGATTTATCTTTCAAAATCATATTGATGCGAGCATTGTGAATGTGACTGGGGTTCTGTCTGTCTGTGTAGGGAGATGTAAAGGGTACAGATTCAGATGCCTCCATGACGGCCTTCAACCTGATCGCCATGCAGGAATCACGGGCGATATGTAATGCCACTGTTAATGTGAGTATATCACCAGCATGCCGTCTCTTCTCTTATATTTGCTTGATTTTCTCGCATTCTGTTTGCATGAGACTGTGGAAATTGTAGAGCTGGTAATACATTTTAGTTATGATGAAAACAGACACAAAAAAGCACTTTTACTTCAAATATTTAAGAAGTTATTCACTGACTTGGCTGCTTGGCTTATTTATGTTACTGTTTTCATCAGGCATGTTTGGGGGAAAAGGCTTTAGAACAGCTGTATCAGTTAAAAAAGGACTTCATGGGTCACGTGATGCAGCGGTGTTAGGTAGACGCTAGTTTGGAGGCTCTCCGCCGTATTACCCTCTTAAGCACTCAAAACCTTTGTAACGCCTAAATCTTTTGCTCTTTTTGATAGTTGTAGTTGTAGTTGCGGTCTAAAAGGGGCAAGCTAACTCGACAAATGCACATTCTCTATCGCGTGAAGAAGAAAACCCTCACGGAGAAGCTATCAAGATGGCGCTTGAACCAGGTGCGCAAGCTGTGGATATAGCCCTTGTACTTAAGGAGATGCGAACTGAAAATAAAGCCCTCTCTGAAAAGATGGACGTGCGGACTGCAGAGATCAATGAGTCCATATCGGGACTGAAAGGTATGCTTGACGGGCTGACATCTCGTGTCACCGAGGCGGAGGTGCACATCGGGACAGTGGAAGACCAGATAGCGGACATGAATGCCCAGATAGCGAAGCTAACCAAAGACAAAACATGTTTTTACTGGAGAGAAACGAGTCACTCGAGAATCACAGCAGACGCAACAACATTCGGATTGTGAATTTGCATGAAGGCTGTGAAGGAAGTGATCCGGTTACATTCTTTGCTAACTGGCTGCCCAATATACTGGGACGTGAGCACTTCACTGAACCGCTGATAATAGAACGAGCACACCGGACGCCCGCGCCAAGACCCACTGCTGACAAGAAACCAAAAGCTGTACTAATACGCCTGCTGAACTACCAAGACCGAGAGAAGATCCTACGTGTTTCTGCCAAGCTGTCCAAAGCAAACAAGGGCCCTATCATGTTTGAGAACGAGTCAGTAATGTTTTTCCCTGACCTCAGCGCCAGTCTCGTGAAATGCAGAAAGGAGTTCGACCCGGTAAAGAAGAAGCTGCGATCCTTGGGCATGGAGTATTCCCTTCTGCACCCAGCAACACTGAGAGTGAAACTCCCAGACGTGAAAGCAAAATTCTTCAAAACACTGAAGGATGCGGCAGTGTTTGTGGACATGTTGGAAGATTGAAGAGTCAGGATTGACACTGCAGATGTACTTCGAAAATTCTCACTCTCTACCGCTAATGAGCGCAGTGAGTTACCCTGAAACATCTGACGTTTGACTGTTATTATTCTTGTTTTCCGTAATAGGCGTTTTTTTTTCCTCTACTCTAACATGTTTCTACGCTAAGAGTGCTTAAATTTCTACTATGTTGTATTGTATGGAGAGCCCCCAATGGGTAGTTTCATTTTGTTTTTTTCAAAGTTAGTTAAACTAGACGTTACTCATGTATATAAGACCACTTATAATGGGAGGTGTGCCATATGTTCAGATTTGGCACTGTTGGGTTTTTGGATCACTCTTTTTTGTTTTTGTTTTGGTTTGGTCGCTCCATCTATGTACCTTGTTAAGTATAGTATTGATTTATAAAAGTTATCAAACAGATTGAGTGACATGAACAGGATTTTGAAGTTTGTTAGTCTTAAAGGGACTTAAGGCAAGATTTGTGAAAAACTACACATGCATTTCCACTTTATTCAATGCTAATGGGTCGTGAAGCATTAAAAACCTAAAATAACAGGCCAATCCGCGTATCTGTCTGTTGCCTTATACAGGCTGTGTGCCAAATAATTTGTTGCTGTTCGGGGTCCGAATTTCCCGCGCAATCGTGGGGATGTGACGTAAATTGACGCTGTATGCGCGTTGCCGAACAGGAAGAACATGGCCGCCGTGGACACAGACTCAAACACTGCTGGGATCAGGGGCAGGCAGTGTTGCCAACTTGGTGACTTTCTCGCTAAATCTGGCGACTTTCCGAAGCCTCTTTTCGACTTTTTTTGTCAAAAGTAACTAGCGACACATTTCGCGGCTTTTTCTGGTGCTCTGGAGACGTGACAGGACGTCTCTGCTGTTCTTAGCAAGCAGTGGTGCTGCGTGAGCCCCTCCCCCGTCCCAAAGCACTCACAGGCGGCCATTGTCACGCAGCGCTCCCTGCTGCAGTCAGAGCAGAGAGGAGACCCACACCACTCCTCCACACGTCACTTTGAGTCAGCCTCGACTGTCACGGCGCCTGGGTGCCTGACTTCCAGGGGCCGAGTTGGGGCCGATTGGGTAAACGGCCCGGAGCTGCTCCACTGCGGCGACGGGAGAGCTCCAGCAGCCGCGGCCTGCTTCACGCGCCTCCGTGGTTATGCGGCGGGTCCCCGCGCGCTCTGCGGCCGGCACAGAGTGCGTCTCTGCCCGGGAGCGGAGATCCGGAGCTGCCGCGCTGCGGCTTGCTCCGCGGAGGCGCGGAAAGCAGACCGCGGCTTCCACGGGCTGAGTGGAGCTGCCCCACGGAGGCTGACGAGAGAGCTCCGGATCTCTGCTCCCGGGCGGAGACGCGCTCTGTGCCGGCCGCGGAGCGCGCAGGGACCCGCCGCATAAACACGGAGGCGGAGAGGAGCGACGCGACGGATTTAAAAATGAATCGTTAGATTAATCAATGCATCGAAGAACTATTTCCTAGATTTACAAAAATAATCGTTTGGCACCCGAATAAATATTGGATATGCGTTTGATTCATGGAGGGAACTTCAGCTGCATTTGGGAGTGAAAATGGATGCTTACAAAAATCACATAATATGCGCTGTGGTCTTGCAGTAATCCGCGACGTAGTAAACAGCATGAGCATCCCTGGTGCAGCGCTGTGAAGCCGGACATTCTGTAAAATGTTTGTGTGCGCTCCCATGCCGCCTTGGCTGGTGGCTGCAGTTACCCACAGCGCCTATCGCAGCAGCACTGAGGTAAATTTTGTAAAGTTGCCTTAAGTCCCTTTAATGTTAATGGGCTAAATGGGCCAGTTAAACGGAAAAGAGTCTCATCATATTTTAAAAAAATTAAAAGTTGACATTGCATTCATCCAAGAAACTCACCTTACTATGCAAGAACATAAAAAGTTAAAAATGGAATGGGTAGGGCAGGTAATATCCTCATCTTTCAACTCAAAAGCCAGAGGTGTGGCCATTTTGGTGAATAAAAACACTCCTTTAGAAGTCATTGACTCTAATATTGACCCTTCAGGGCGATATGTCTTTGTTAATTGTAAAATATTCTCAGAAAAATGGTCTCTTCTTAATTTATATGCTCCTAACTATAATGATGAAACTTTCATGCAAGATATCCTTTTAAAAGTTGCAGGTGGACAACACAGTGTATTAATAGGCGGTGATTTTAATTTTTGCTTAGATCCTGCTCTGGACAAATCTTCCAAATCCATTACCAGGTCAAAAGCAGCTAAAACGACACAATCATTTATGAAAGACCTAAATTTAATCGATATATGGAGACAATTGCATCCTCAGACTCGGGATTATTCCTTTTATTCCTGTCCTCATAATTCTCACACCAGAATTGATTTATTCCTCTTATCTGCTCATTTTTTTCATAGAGTGTTGGAATCGGAATATTTGTCCAGAATTTTGTCTGATCATTCACCTTTAACTTTGTCCATTATATTCCCTGACGTGCCTAATAGACCCTATAGGTGGCGCCTGAATCCCACCCTTCTTCAAAGAGCAGATTTTTGTATATTTATAAGAGATCAGATTAAGTTTTTCTGTGAAACAAACTGTGCCTCCTCTCCTAATTGCTTCATTCTATGGGATACTTTGAAAGCCTATTTAAGAGGCCAAATAATTTCTTATACAAAGGGTCTGAAAAGGAAATACACTGAAGATATTGAAAAACTGGAAAAAGAAATTTTAGATTTGGAGAAACACTTTCAAAGAACTACTTCAAATGACATTTATCAGTCTTTAGTTCGAAAAAAAAAAAACTCCAATACAATACATTAAATACTTACAAAATTGAAAAAGATATTCTAAAATCCAAACAAAGATACTATGAGTTGGGAGAGAAAACACATAAAATTTTGTCATGGCAACTGAAAGCTGAGGAAAGTAGCAGGACCATTAATGCAATTCAAACTAGAGCCGGCAGGGTTACATATAACCCAACAGAAATTAATGACACATTTAAAGAATTCTACTCCAATTTATATAAATCAGATCTTCCAGATGATTTATCACACATTGACCAATTTTTATCCACAATTAAGTTATCAAAAATAAATGATGCGGACAGTAAGAAGCTCGACCTTCCTTTTACTCAGGCAGAAATTCACAAGGCATTATGTTCACTTCCATCTAATAAAGCTCCAGGGGAGGATGGTTTCCCTCCTGAATTTTTTAAAGAATTTAAAGATTTACTCCTCCCTTTAATTACAGATGTGATAAATTTATCAGCCAAAACACATACATTACCTGAATCCTTTACAACTGCCATAATAACACTTAAAAAGAAAAAAAATAAAGATCCTTTGAAATGTGCCTCCTACCGGCCTATATCCTTATTAAACACAGATTATAAATTACTTTCTAAATTATTAGCAAATAGATTATGTGAGATACTGCCAAAAATAATTAATCCAGATCAAAGTGGTTTTATTCAGAAATGCACATCTACTAATAATTTGTGCAGACTACTCAACATAATCCATTTGGCAAAATCAAGATCTGATCCAACTGTGGCTGTAGCCTTAGATGCTGAGAAGGCCTTTGACAGGCTGGAATGGCCTTATTTATTTAAAGTATTATCAAAATTTGGTTTTGGACAGATCTTTATCAATTGGATAAAAACTTTATATTATCGTCCCAAAGCAAGGATTACCACTAATGGACAAATGTCTTTTGCATTCCCTTTGAGTAGATCATCTTGTCAGGGCTGCCCATTTTCGCCAGGTCTGTTTGTATTGCCTATTGAACCATTAGCAGAGGCGATTAGACAGAATTCAGACATCAAGGTTTTTGGAGTTGGTCATACCTCACATAAAATTAATTTACTCGCTGACGATGTAATGGTATACATAACGCACTCCTCTAAATCCCTGGTCCGATTACAGAGCGTGCTGGATCTGTATGGCTCTGTCTCGGGATACATAATAAATTATGACAAAAGTGAAATGATTCCACTCTCATCATTTAATTACTCCGAATATCAAGGTATCTCTGCATTTAAATGGTCTCCGGAAGGTGTAAAATATCTCGGTATAACTGTGGATAGCAAGCTAAAGAATCTGTATAAATTAAATTATGACCCGCTAATTAGAAAGATTGAGGAAGACCTGCATAAATGGTCAAGTTTACCCATCACTTTGATTGGACGAATTAGTTGTATTAAAATGAACATTCTACCAAGGTTGCAGTATCTTTTTCAATCTCTTCCCATTCCTCTTCCAAAAGCCTTTTTTAATTCTCTTAATAAAACTGTGAGGCAATTCATTTGGAATGGAAAAGTGGCCAGAAGGTCTCTGGAAGTATTAACATGGGATTACAAATCTGGAGGGCTTCAATTGCCCAATTTTAAAAAATATTATTGTGCAGCTCAAATGCGATTCATCTTATCCATGTTTGAAGGTGAAACAGTTCCATCTTGGATAAATATTGCATTTAACTCCTTGAAGGATGATGCTTTTGGTGAATTTATCTACAAGTACAATCCAAAAATCTTGTCTAAATTAACAGATAATCCCATATTAATGCATCTAAATAAATTATGGTACGACATACATAAAAGTGTTGGTCAAAAAATTGGTCTGTCACCAAAATCATCTTTGAAACAAAACCCACTCATTCCTTTGACTGTAAACAACAAGATTCTGGAACTTTGGTATCAAAAATGGAATACATATCTTAGGGGACTGCTTTGTGGATGGAACGTTGATGTCTTTTGAACAACTGAAAAGCAAATATGACCTGTCAAATAGAACCTTTTTTGTTATCTCCAACTACGATCCTTTTTACACAGCACGCTGGGAAAGGATGTGGTGTTACCCAATCTTACAGCATTTGAAAAAAATATTACATAACGATGCACCATGAAAATTTATTTCCAAAGTGTATTCTTTGTTGATAGAAGACTGTCCTAAACCAGCACTTTATAAATCGAAACAGAGGTGGGAAACAGACTTAAATTCTACAATTGAAAATTCTCTCTGGTCTGAGTTATGTCAGGACAGCATATCTGCCACTATTAATGCACGATATAGATTAATCCATTACAACTTTCTGCATCAATTATATTTAACTCCAGAAAAAATTCACAGGTCCAAACCTGAACTTTCTGACCTATGCTTTCGGTGTAAAATTGAAGTTGGCTGCTTTATGCATTGTACATGGTTATGTGTAAAGGTCAGAAATTTTTGGCTCGACTTGTGTGACACATTATCCAAGATCATGGAAGTTTTCATTCCCCTAGACCCAGAACTTTGTTTAATCGGAAATCTTATGAAAATTGATGCATCACTAAATAAGTATCAAATCAAATTCCTTGGAATTGCTTTGGCAGTAGCTAAAAAATGTATTGCGGTTACATGGAAGTCTGATTCCCCCCTGCTTTTAGCTAAATGGTATACAGAGATGAATGGTTGTGTGCCTTTAGAAAAGATAACATATCATACAAAACCTTTGTCAGAATTTGGCAGCCATATTTAAACTCTGTTGGTGTAACTGTAAAGTGACTGGCAACACTTTGCTTTATGTCAATGTATGTAAACTGTAAACCAAAATTGTAACTTAAACATAGTAAATGGAGTGTTTTTTTCTTTCTTTCTCCTTTCTCTTTTCTCTCTTTTTTCTTCTTCTCAGAGTGAGCAGGGGTGGGTGGGAGTTGTGGGGAAGTATTTTTTTTGTCATCTGTTGTACATTTGTTGTGCATTTGAAACCAAAAATAAAATATTTAAAAAAAAAAAAGGACTTCATGAGTGAAATCCATGTTTCCTTTACAATTAACCCAGACAAAAATGAGATATTACCAGGCTTACAGAATGATGAGGGGGATTGCAGTTTCTTGTGTAAACAGGTTCAATCATTGATCATTGTGCAGACGAACAATAGCACACTGTTATTCGGGGAAATTGTCTTGAACTAAACACTACTCCAACAGTGTCAAAGTGCTTTGCACTGATACTCCCAGCTGCCACACAAGATGCTCAACCTCCACTGCGAGAAATGTTTGCTTCACAGTCATACTTCAAAATCTGGACAGACTGAGAAAAGTTGATCGAACCAGTAACCCTGCTTCCTTTTGTTTGATGCCTCAAGTCAATCCTACTGACTGTTTACTGCGTCCTCCATCATTCCAGAGTCTGTCAAACAGCATAGACAAAGCTGTGGCATACCTGGAGAATCGCCTGGAGAGCCTCACCAATCCTTACGCTGTCGCCATGACTTCCTACGCGCTGGCCAATGAAGGCAAACTCAACCGGGAGATCCTCTACAAATTTGTTTCCCCAGGTGCGTTCACACTGGAATATAACAGGCAGATATTCACACACATTTACTCACAATATTTCAATGTTTATTAAGACCTGCAAAGTTTTAATTCTCATGATGGTCTTCATGTTCTTGATAATTCACTAATTTATGCAGATATCTTACATTGTTTGGGATAGTGATTTCATGTCTGATTTTACATCATTGCGTATCCAGTAGAGTAGAATAGAATTGAAATTGTTTGTTAGGAATACCTTTTAGTGAATAAGTTAATACAGTAAATGCTGCAAATGTGTTAAAATTAGAAAAAAAAAAAAAAAAAAAAAAAAAAAAACCAGACCACCACATTTGACCCAAAATTGTCTTTTTTTTTAAACTGATGCATGAACATCATGTGTCTGCTGGGTGAGGCATCTCTCCTGTAGAGCCCAGTGCCATCCATCCATCCATCCATCCATCCATCCATCCATCCATCTGTTATCTGCCACTTATCTGGGATCAAGTCGTGGAGGCAGGGCCGGCGATTAGGCTGGGCATCCGGGGCACTTGCCCAGGGTGCCGAGCCATAGGGGGGCGCTTGATGTGGCCGTGAGGCGCACCGCCCAAGTTGCGCTGCTGTGACGGCTGTTTGAGCAGCGCACTGCTCGGTTCGCTTGCTCGCGCCCCTCGACAAATATTGCCGACCCCCCCCCCCCAGCTCAACAACTGACTCTCTGCGACACTACCACGGGGCGTGAGGCTTGCCCAGGGTGCCTGAGAAGCCCGCGCCGGCCCTGCGTGGAGGCAGCAGTCAAAGCAGGGATGCCTAGACTTCCCTGTCCCCAGACATTTCCTCCAGCTCTTCTGGGAGGATCCCGAGGCGTTCCAAGGCCATCTGAGAGACATAGTCTCTCCAGCGTGTCCTGGTCTTCCCTGAAGCATTCTCCTGGTGAGGCAGACCCAGAACAGGGACGACTTCAGGGAAGCAACTAAGAGGCACCAAGAACAGATGCCCGAGCCCCCTCAGCTGTCCCCTTACCCTATCTCTAAGTGAGCGTCCAGTCACCCCACGGAGGAAGCTCATTTCTGCTGCTTGTATCCAGGATCTTGTCCTTTCAGTCATGACCCTGAGCTCATGCCCATAGAAGAGGGTGGGAACTGAGATTGACCAGTAAATAGAGAGCTATGCCATTTGGCTAAGCTCCTTCTTCACCACGACAGAACAAGACAATGACAACTTCAGCCACTGCACCGACCTGCTTGTCATTCCACTGCTCCATCCTTCCCCCATTTATGAACAAAACCCCAAGACACCCAGACATCAAACCCCCTCCTGCTCCTTGGTGCACCGACAGACAGAAATTCTGCCCGGAAAAATTATGAGCAGAACCGGTGACAAAGGGCAGCCCTGCCAGAGTCCAACATGCACCGGAAACAGGTCTGACTTGCTGCCAGCAATGTGGACCAGACTCCTACTTCGGTCATACAGAGACTGGACGGCCCTTAACAGGCCCAGACTCCGCAGTCCTGGAGCAATCCCTCGAAGCTACCATGAGGGAACACCTTTTCCAAATCCATAAAATGCATTTACTGGCAAACTCCCACGAAACCCCAAACACTCTGTGGAGGGTACATCACTGTGCATGCCATTATCTGCTGTCAACTTATCAACACTGCACCTGGCTGCTATGGTTCCCTCAGCTGGTGGTGAGCCCAATGGAGTTTGGACCCACATTGTCCGTTCAGGCTGAGCCCAACTGGGAACCATGGGCAAAGGCCCATCCACCAGGCACTGGCTTCATGTCTGGCTTCAGGGTGGGGCCCCGACTATGGCACAGCAATGTCACGGTCTTTGCTTTAACTCTGTTCATAAGGGCTTTTCAGCTGCTCCTTCTCCAGTCCATCACCCAGGACCTGTTTGTTATGGGAGACCCTACCAGGGGCATAAAGCTCCAAAGAACGTAGCTCCTTGGATCATGTGGACACTCAAACTCCCCCACGATGTTAAGGTGGCAGTTCCGGGGGGAGTAGAGAAAACAGTACGAACAGTTTTTTTTGTCTTTCAGAGTTGTCTCACTGGCCTGTACCTAAGGGACATATATACACACTGGAGGCCACAGCTTATGCTCTTCTGGCCCTGGTCAAGACCAAGGTAAGAAAACCGAGGCGAGAAGGGAGGCAACTTGAACTCAGAATTTAATGATGAATGGCTTACAGGAATGTTGTGGTCCAGTCCGAAGTACTGCGAGGTGGTGATGAGGAGGGCTGCATGCCACACTGTTATTCATCTTCTATATCAGTGGTTCCCAACTGGACCCAACCTGACCCCACCTCCACCGTGCCTTGTGTGATTACAAAAGAAAGTTGAAGGGACCTCATAATACGAATGTGTGTGTGGAACAAAGTTTCTTTGTAGTCTTCTTCACTGATGCCTTTAACTTTTTCGTGTTCTTCTTCCTTTCTGTTCATAAAGGCATTTGAAGATGCCAGGCCTGTGGTGAGATGGTTCAGTCAGCAGCAGTGTGTGGGCGGAGGCTATGGATCAACTCAGGTACAATAAAACTTTCTCCTCTGTCTGTCCACAGTGGAATTTCTTTGCTGTCAGCTCATCACCTTCACCTCACGTTTCCTTTGGCCTTTTTTTTTTTCTCTCCAGGCAACAGTCATGGTCTACCAGGCTGTATCGGAGTACTGGATCAATGCTAAGGAACCAGAGTACGACCTGAATGTGGACATTTTAATGCCAGGCAGGTCGAAGCCTGACACGTTCAAAGTGAACAGAGAAAACCACTATCAAACAAGAACATCGAAGGTGGAAACACACTCCTTCATTCACATTTACAAAAAACACTTTCATGTCTGTTGTCTACTCACCTTTCTCTCTATTTCTGTTTGTGTGTGTGTGCGTGTGTGCGTATACATCTTAAAATCTCAACAGATTAATGATATAAACCAGGACGTGCTTGTGACAGCCACAGGATCAGGAGAAGCAACAGTAAAAGTACAATATCAGCTTTGTGTTTGGTCAATGTCATTTCAAGCTGTCATGAATGCTGTTAATATTTACATATTCTTCCACCTATGTTTCAGATGGTGTCTTTGTATTATGCTCTGCCTAAAGAAAAAGAAAGTGACTGTCAGAGGTTCAATATGTCACTGGAGCTCATCCCAGGTAACCCGGTGCTTTCTGTCTTTTCATATTCATCTGTTCATTTACATGTTGTCTGCTTGTGTTTATCATCTCATCCGTAATCTGATGCTTTATTCTTCTCAGAGAAAATAGATGATGACGAGAAGGTATTCCGGCTGAAAATAGAATTGTTGTAAGTGGAGCTCATCCTCAGTCCTGTTTGTTTGAAATTCGTCTTTCAACAATTGAGCTTGTTTGTTCTTTTTGTTGTTCCTCTCTTATTTTTCAATTTATTGTGTGTGCAGGTACAATAGCAAAGAGCGTGATGCGACAATGTCGATCTTGGACATCGGATTATTGACTGGCTTCACCGTGGAAAAAGACGACTTGGACCGGGTGAGTCTTTTCACAAACACTGAGTGAAGTTTAAAAGTTGACGTTTCATGGAATCAGTGTGGGTTTATTGAATGCTACACTGTGCTATATTAAAGGTGCTGTAGGCAGGATTTTGCTAGTCAATGCCAATTTTTCTGTGTTTTCTTTGAATTAAATGTTAGAGTATCCATTGATAATCCTTTAGGAGTGTAGCATAATTGTACTACTGTGAGGGCGCAGCGTTTCCATCTGTCTCTGTTCTGAGCTGAAAAGGAATCTCAACAGCTCCAGGTATCTTTGACCAATCAGAAGAGCCCCTGAGGCTCTAACCATGATTGGTCGAGGGGTATTCGTCACATGTTCTTGTGGGAGGGGCTTAACTTGCGTAAGGGTGTGATGTCAGAGAAATCAGGACAGGATTGGCTGTGCTGGGTTTCAAATCGCCATTTTAGATGGGTCAAATCGCCATCTTGCAAGATGGCGGAGATGCCGAATCCTGCCTACAGCACCTTTAATATTTGTATGGGTGTCACTGCTGGGATATCTGTCAATGGCCACAAAAAATAGGTCATTAACGATGATTAACAGGCAATCTGGGGGAAATAGATGATAAACAGTTAAAATTTTACATGAAGCCAGCAGACTCTCCTCGTCCCTCAGCCTGAAGACTCAGAGTTTCTCAGATCAACCTCCAAATCTACTTAATTGCTATTTTTTGTCATCTTGGCCCAGACAAACACTTGAACCCCAATTGTGATCCTGTCCCCAAAGAAGTCCTCAGCAGGCTGCCGCTGTCATCAACCCAGGAGGAGATAAAAAAATTTAGTCCTGCAGCTTACATTCACAGCAATCAGAAAGCAATCTGTGTTTTTATTGCTTAGTAACCACTACTGGATGGATGAATATATTCTTAAACTCATAGACAAAAATTAAAGACTGGAGAAATATAGTCTTCATTTCATGTGGTCTTTAAACTAAAACCAAAGATGCTGTCTCTTTTTATCATCTTACTTTAAAAACAAGCTTGTGGTTATGATGTGTGTTTGTTTCCATGCAGTTGTCGAAAGGACGTGCCCGCACCATTGCAAAATATGAGATGAACACTGTGCTGTCAGAAAGAGGCTCGCTCATCATCTACCTTGAGAAGGTACGGCCTTGTTTTTCCCCCTCCTCACCTCCCCTCCCCACCACGGTTTTGCTTTAAAAAAAGGGTTCCCCTGTGCTCCACAGGTTTCTCACACACAGCCAGAGGAAATCAGTTTTAGGATTAGGCAGACGCTCAAAGTGGGCGTCTTGCAGCCGGCAGCCGTGTCTGTCTATGAATACTATAACGGTGAGTCTCCAAGACTCGAACCGCCGCGGTTCAGTTACCACAAAACATTCTTCACGTGCCTTTTTTCATGTTACAGAAACTCAATGCGTGAAGTTCTACCATCCAGAGAGGAAAGCTGGACAGCTTCTGCGGCTCTGCAGAAACGATGAATGCACTTGCGCTGAAGGTGAATGAAATTCAGCACTTTGGATGATGAAAGCTGAGGAGTCAATCAATGTCTATGTCTTTTGACCTCAGAAGACCGTAACATTCACACATCATTTTCATATTTTTGCTCTCAGAGAACTGCAGTATGCAGAAGATGGGAAAAATCAGCAATGATGAGCGCACTGCTAAGATTTGTGAGGCTACACTAACCAGCAAAATAGAGTTTGGTAAGAAACCGTGTGTATTTCTCCCAAACTGGGAAAGTGTTTCTCTGTGTTGGAAAGGGCAATTGAGAATCAATCTGAATCTCTCATTTGCACAGCATACAAAGTACAACTGGAGGAGATGGTAGCTGATCTGTCCACAGACAGTTACACCATGCAGATACTGGATGTCATCAAAGAAGGTAATTTTCATTTTCAATATTTTTTTTCAATTGTTGGCCTGTAAAAAGCCATATACTTTTTATAACCATGTTTTTTTTTCTTTTTTTTTCTTTTTTTTTTTAACTTACACATCATTCATGAACTGTATGGCTTTCCTGTATCATAGAAGTTCAAACACAGAATAAACATTAATTTGATGGAATAAATTTCATATATTAGGAACTACATTTATTTGCTCTGAGATAGTTGACAACTGGTCATTAAAAAAAATTAATTCATGAAATTATTAGACATGAAGTTGATGGGGAGCGTAATTATCATAAAAAAAAATTTTTTAAAGCAAATTTGAACTGAATTTATTGTGTAAATGCTGAATGCATTTCAAGGTGAAATTAAAAGAAATTCTAGATGCATGAATGGTGATTTGTTAAATTTGAGCTCAGGTTGTGCAGTTATTAATGTTCAAGCCATAATTCTCACATAGCATGTCAGGACAAGAGCTCTGTCATCGTTTAGCCATAAGACCAAGAGAATAAAAATCATGATCTGTGTTTGATTTGTGACTTTTACAAGTGTAAGCGGATATTAATAAAGCTCCTGTTAGTATGAGACACTGAACTCATTCATCCTGAAATCGATCCACTGGTCGCTACTTGTAGCTCATTGCAAAAGCCCATTTTATTCCACCAAGTTAATCAAGCTAAAAGTGCCTTATTTCTTATGATGATATGACTCCAGTTCCTTAATTGATTGACAATGTGTTCATAATGCTGGCAGGAATGCATTCCAAGTCTGGAAGTAAAATGAGCTGTCTTTGCTGTCATGACTGCAGGAAACACTGATATTGGTCCTATGGGTAAACTGCGCACGTTCCTCAGCTATCAGCACTGCAGAGAAGCTTTAGGTCTTCAAAAGGGTAAAACGTACCTCATCATGGGCTCGTCCAAAGACATCCACAGAGATGACCAAGAGCAGACGTATGTGCAGTCGGACTTTTCTAAAATGTGTTATGTTTTTCCACAACAGTTCACCTTTGATTCCTGTGTATCTGGCTCATTGTTTTTCTGTCTTCAGGTTTCAGTACGTGCTTGGTGAGAGGACCTGGGTTGAGTACTGGCCCACAAGAGCAGAGTGTCAAACGGATGAACACCGACCGTCCTGTTTGGGCTTGGATGAGATGGTGGATCAGTATAGAGTCTTTGCATGTCAGCAGTAATGAAATCCAAGGAACTGTAACCTTTATTTTTATACATCTCATGTTTTTCCTGTGTAACCTTGCATGGGTGAATAAAGTATATTGTCCTGAAAATTTGGTGTTTTCCATTTAGATCATCTTTGCCAGCCATTGTGAACTTCATAAATGGTATTTTAAGTAAAGAAATGGCATTGCATTGGTCCTGACATACATTTAATGTCTACAGTTCATCATCAATGTCCTATAAAGAAGTCAATTTGTTTGATACATTTAAGAAAATGTGAGAATGAGGAGAGTGCTCGTTTGGCCTCACTCGCGGCACGGTGTGGTTACTGACCCTCAAATTTTAATCACAAACAACATATACTCCATCAACACTCACGAGACGGAGGGGGGGGAGGGAGGGCAATGGGGTCTTCTGTGCCCCCGTTTCCGGATTCCTTCTGGTGGGGGGTGGGGCGGGGGGGGGGGGGACTGTTGTTTTCCCCACAGGCCTGGGGTTTGTAGCGGCTGTGGTTTGGGGGGCTGCTGGCTCTGGGGGGTGCATATCTGTCTGCGGCGGTGGGGTGGGGGGGGTGGGGGTGGCAGTTGTGGGTGGCGGGGGGGCCTGGATGTGGGGTTCGGTGTTCCCTTGCCTTCCGGGGGGGTCTCCCACAGGACATGACAGTTGGATGACGTGGGAATGTGAGTGTGTTTGGGGTAGGGTTGACTTTGTGTGTGTGTGTGTGTGTGTGTGTGTGTGGGTGTGTGTACGTGCTTGCTAGCATGTGTGTGTGAGTGTGTCAGAATGTGAGTGTGTTTGGTTTAGGGATGAGTGGTTGTGTGTGTGTGTATGTGTGTGCATGCATGTGTGTGTGTCAATGTGAGTGAGTGAGTGGGTGTAAGTGTTGGGTTGGGGCGGGGGGGAGTGAGGTGGGAGAGGACAGGGTGGGAGGGGTGGGAGGGGACAGGGTGGGAGGGGTGGGTTGGGGGAGTGGACGGGGGGTCGGGGGGGTGATGCCCTGGATCTCGGGGTGCGTGACCGGAGCGCTGGGGGGTGTACTGGCCTAGGGTGGGTAGCCGCCCGTGTGGGCCGGTTCTCCCGGGTGGGTCATGGCCCTCCGCCTGTGTGGGGGGTTGGCTCTTGGGTTCTTGGGCCTTGGGCTCTCGGCTCTGACCGCCCCGGGCGTCCGGCGCCCGGGGTGGACCGGCTCCTGCCGGTCGTGGCTCCGCGGAGTGTATCATTCAAAATCCATGGCGCTGTCCATGGTGCTGAAACAGCCAATCCACCGTAGTGATGCAGAATATCAGTAGTTCACTGATGATTCCAAGGCACATGATGATTCCAAGGCGCTGTCCATGGTGCGGAAATAGCCAATCCATAATTGTGGTGCAGAGTATCAGTTGGTGACTTTATCGGTAAAAACCCAAGATGCTGTCCATGGTGCTGAAATAGCTAATACACCGTTGCGGTGCAGAAAATCAGCGGGCCACTCTTTCATGTTAACTCCAAGGCACTGTCCATGGTGCTGAAATACCGAAATGCAGCGTTTTGGTAGATATTAACAGTGGGTCTTTATTCATTGATGAATTCCAATTGCTGTCCATGCTGCTGATTTCGCCAGTTGAGTGTTGTGGTGAAGTTTAAAGGTGGGTCGCTGTTTACCAATAAATCCAAGGTGCTGTCCATGGTGCTCAAATAGACAATCCACCATTGTGGTGCAGAATATCAGTTGGTCTCAGTATCTTTAAAAATCCGTGGGGCTGTCCGTGGTGCTGAAATAGCCAATCCACCATTGTGATGCAGAATATCAGTTGGTCACTGTTCGGGAAAAATCCAAGATGCTGTCCATGGTGCTGAAATAGCTAATACACCGTTGTGGTGCAGAAAATCAGTGGGACACTCTTTCATGATGATTCCAAGGCACTGTCCATGGTGCTAAAATACCCAAACCCACCATTTTGGTCAAAATTAACAGTAGGGCTGTATTCATCGATGAATTCCAATTGCTGTACATGCTGCTGATATAGCCAACTGCCTGTTGTGGTGAAGTTTAACAGTGGGTTGCTGTTCAGCAATAAATCCAATGCGCTGTCCATGGTGCTGAAATAGCCAATCCACCATTGACGTGCAGAGTAGCAAATGGTCACTGCAGACCCATCGCCAGACATGGGGGTGGGGGGTGGGGGTGGGGGTGTTGGAGTGAGGATGGTGCGGTGCATGCTCGTGCTAATATATTTTGGGGGATTTTGCCCTCTTGCCCCTGCGTAGACCCGGCCCTGTTACACCATATCAGTTTCCCTGTTTGTGGCAGCTATAAACCTGCTACTCAAAGCCGGAGAGTCACAGTGTAAAGGACCAACGGCAGGCGATGGAATAAGACATATAGCCTGCAAAACATTCATGGACGACATCACCGTGATGACCCCATCCATTCTCGGGACGCGATGGGTCCTGGGTTCACCGGAGAAGATGGCCACCTGGGCCCGCATGCAGTTCAAGCCTGGCAAATCCAGGTGCCTTCTGAATGGAAGTCTGTCAAATAACACCTTCAGCATCCAGGGGTCGGAGATTCCAACCATTCAGAAGGAACGAATCCATTGCTTGGGAAAGAGAGTGCCATAACAGCACTCTGAAGGACAGGGGGAACCTCGAGTACACCTCAGCTCAACTAAGGGAGTGACTGAGGAGAATCGATAAGTGTCCGCTGTTGGGCAGGTTTAAGGTGTGGTGCTTCCAGCATGGCATCATAACAAGACTCCAGTGGCCGTTTCTGCTCTACGACTTCCCTATGACTAGATTAGAAGCAATGGGCGTCCCTCCAGCATTCAGCTTAGTCAACCTCTACAGCAAGTCTTCAGTACTCCGGTTACCATGCTCCTTGGTCTGTGTGCAAGCTTTTAGTCTCCAGCAGAAGTGTCAAGAAAGTACTTTCCCATGCCATGTTTTCCATGTACCCAGTCAGTTCTCGAAGAGCTGGGCTGATTGTGATCACCTGGGCCCAGAACTGTTTGTTGCAGGTGATTCAAATCAGCCCAGCCCTTTGTTAACTGACTGGGCACAACAAAAACATGGCATGGGAAAGTACTTTCTTGACACCTCTGGTCTCCAGGGACACAAAAGCCAGGCATTCAAGCACTGCCATCAACTGCGGCAGGAAGTGGAAACCGCTTGAAACAGTGAAGCAAGCAGAAGCCTACCGGAGGTATCAAGAAATCATGGGCACTGTGTGTTGGGGACAGCTTGGGCTTGGCAACTATAGTGCCAAGAGCTGGTCGAAAAGCAACACACAAGACAGAAGGGACTTGGTGGTGCAAAGGATGCGGGAGACAGCTGAAGAAGAATTAAAGAAGAATTAAAGTGGCAGTGTTGGGTTCCCAGGCACGCTGGATGCAGTGGGACAGGGCACTCGATAGACCACTGTCTTGGAAACTGTTCAGGGGTACTGACCAAAGCAAGCTGAACTTCCTGCTGCGCGCTGTGGTTACTGCTCTGACATTTTGACCTGAACTATGTAAGACCCCAGGCTTTAGCAAAATTGTGTTTTCAAGCTATTACAGTGCTGCCATACTTATTTCCAGGTGTTTTATGAGGGAAAAAATTCAGGCGAGAATGAAATTCATCCTCATTCAGTGTGCTACAACATAAATAAATCTGTACCAGTAGCACCTAGAGTAATTCTGCACTGGGTGAAAATACAGGTTGTCAGCTTTCAAATGAGACCCCAACCATGCATGTACTCCAAACAATTCATGAACAGCATTCAGTTTACTTTGGGTACGTCTTTAGTTGAACTTTTTGGCGAAAATGGCCCCGAGCTTAAAGGGTTAATATGTTTATTTGCACTCTGAAAATTGACATTTCTGAATGGGTTCCAATGAGACTCTTTTTCAAACCAACATCACCGCCCCCTGCTTTAGACCCATCATTGATTTTGTCATGTTTATCTTTCTCAGAGTGCCAATAATGTTTCCCAACAGCTGCTGGGAAATCAGGTGTCCCTGTGTTTGCACTGAGAGATGTTTTTGGGAGGAATATGGAGGAGGCGGGAGGAGAGAGCTGGCTGGATGAAAGGAAGGAGCTGCTCTTGGACGGGACAGAACAGGATCAGGAGACGGAGGATGAGGAAGACTCTGCTGCTGCTGCTGGCCTCTCTGGCCTTTGCCTCTCTCACGGCTTTGACTGATGGAGCTCCGCTGTGAGTAGACGTGCTGCAGCTTCTTTAACGTTCTGTTTGATGGTAGACTGGGCAGAGGACTCAAACTGTGTACTGAAATACAACTGCTGACATCGTCCTGAAGTAAAGTACTGTCAAAAAACTCAAGACATAGTAGAAAGCAAGAAATGTGATATGTTGATCAGGGTTGGGGATCAGTGGATTGCATGCAACGGCGTTAGGTAATTAGGACACAAAAAAGTAACTGTCATCTGTTAGAGTACATTATGAATATGTAATCTCATTACAGATATATCTGACAAAAACATGGGTTACTGAGCAGGATTACTTTTGAAAATCAGACTGAATATACCAGAATTACAACAGACAAGTGCGCTACAAGCAGACATTGTGAGACTTTACAGCAGTTTATGGCGCAAACCTCAACACCACCATAAATATATAAACAACAGACAGAGTGTGTCTAAGAGCAGTCAATACACTGGGTGGATGACACACTGTACCGTATTGGCCCGAATATGAGATGATGTTTTTTTCCAGAAATTGCATCCTAAAAGTGGGGTCGTGCTATAATCGCGGACTTACGGTAGATGGTCAATACCCATCCGCGCCACTAGATGGAGCCAAAGTATCACTGACCAGAGAGCGAGTGGAGTGATGAAATTAGATCAAATGATCTGATGAAAAATGGCGGATCATCTGGAACAAAGGGGCTCGAACGCTGGACAACTGAGCAAACAACAGAGGTGAAGTTATGATACCAACTTTAAACTGATGGTGATCAACGCAGCAGAGTCATCAAACAACTGCCAAGCTGCCAGGAGATATGGTGTCGCAGAGCGCCTCGTTCTTATTGGAGAGCACAGAAAAAACGCCTACAGATGCTAACACTATGAGAAAAGCTTTCCGTGCATCCGTGGTCCCAAGAGCGACGCTTCAGAGAGACTGATAGAAGGGTGAGTGAATACGTCACTGAAAAACGGAAAGACGGAATGTCCACCACCAGAACTCAGCTAAAGGAACTGGAAAGTTATTTACATCATTTATGCAGTTTTGACCCCTTGAGGCTTCTTATTTGTTGCTTATTTTGAGAAAGAGAATACTGTAGTAATATTTTTTTCATTTTATATCTCGTGAAATGTTATCTCAGTTGTGAGTTTTTGAGTTTATAATAGTTGTATAACAAAAAGTTGTTTTATGAGTGACTTTATTGTCTTCAGCATTTTTTTTTTTTTTCACAAAATGATCCTTGAAAAATAGGGGTCGTGTTATAATCGGAGTTGTCTTATATTTGGGCCAATACGGTATTTGTCTTGGTCTTTGATTTTATGTTTGCTGGTAAAGTAATCTAAAAGTAACTAATAGTGATCTGGTACATTACTTTTTTCATTGAAGTAATTAGAGTAAGTTACTTGTTACATTTTTTGATGAGTGACTTGTAATTGTACTGGATTAAATTTTCAACCCTCCAAACCCTGATGTTGATGAACCACTCTCAATGGTATCTCTTAATACACAGTTGTTTTCAAGTAACCTGTGTCTTGTCATGAGCCAGTTTGTGTAATCTGAGTCAAGGGAATGGACTTTTTTTCATACGGTGCCAAAAAAAATGGTTCGCACACAAGTGCATGATCAGTTTGAATTGATCCTCTGCTGGACGTTTATCAAGGTCATCAGTTGATCACTTATTGTTTCCAGGCAGCAGCTCAGGACCCTCATTTGCGCAAATACAGCTCGTATATCTCATAAAATTAGAAAATGATGAAAATGTTAAATGCTTTTTGTCACTCATTTCAAAAATTGAAACCCATATATGATGCAGGCTCATGACACAGAGTGAAATATTTCAAGCCTTTATATCTTGAAATTTTGATGACGACGATGACGATGGCTTTACAGATAATGAAACCCCAAAGTTGAATATTTCTGTAAATTACAATATTACATAAGATAAATACAATAAATGAATAAATAAATAAATATACTGGGTTGGGTCTCCTTTTTTGGATGAATTACTACTGCATCAGTCCTGGCATTGAGGTGATTAACCTGTGTCACTGCTCAGGCACAAGAGAAGCCCAGGTTGCTTTAATAGCAGCCTTCAGGTCATCTGCATTGTTGGGTTTTGATGTCTTTTATCTTCTTCTTCACAATACCCCATGGATTCCCTATGACAGTGTTTCCCAATCCTGGTCCTTAGGGCCCCCTGTCTTGCATGTTTTCTATGTTTTCCTCTTCCAACGTTCTTGATTAAAATGATATGCTAGTCATCAAGCTATGCAAATTGCGTTGGAAGCGGGAAACATCTCAAACATGCTGGATGGAGGGCCCTGAGGACGTAGGATTGGGAAACACTGCTCTATGGGGTTGAGGTCAGGACAATTTGCTGGCCAATCAAGCACAGTAACACCATGGCCATTGAACCAGCTTTTGGGACCTTTGGCAGTGTGGGCAGATGCCAAGTCCTGCTGGAAAGTTAAATCAGTATCTCTATACAGCTTGCCAACAAAAGTAAGCATGAAGTGCTGTTAAATTTCCTGGTAGATATCTTGACTTCAGACTTCAGAAATCACAGTGGACCGAAACCAGCAGATGACATGGCAAGCAGCCCAAATCATCACAGGTTCAGAAACCTCACATTGGACTTCAATGATCCGCTTCTCTTCTCCTTCAGACTCTGGGACCTTGATTTCCAAAAAGCAAAATTTACTTTCATCTGAAAAAAGGACTTTGGACCACTTACTGCAGTAATTCATGCAAAAGGAGGTGAAACCAAGTATTGATTGCATAGAAATGAACATAAGAAGTCTTACATCGTTGCTTAAAATGTCCTTTTTTATCGGTTCTGTAATATTCTAACTGGATGAGACATTAAATTTTGGGTTTTCATTATTTGTAAGTCATCATCATCATCAAAATTTCAAGAAGTACAGGCTTGAAATATTTCAGTCTTTGTCTTGAAGCTATAGGCTATCACATGGTTTGACTTTGTGACATGAGTAGCTCAGATGGTAGAGCAGGTCATCTCATAACTGGAAGGTTGGTGGTTCGATCCCTGCTCCCGCAGGCGTAAAACTGTCGTTGTGTCCTTGGGCAAGACACTTCACCCACCTTGCCTAAGTATGAATGAAGTGTGAGAGTGAATGGTTGGTGGTGGTTGGAGGGGCCGGTGGCGCAGATTGGCAGCTCGCTTCCGTCAGTCTACCCCAGGGCAGCTGTGGCTACAATAGTAGCTTACCACCACCCAGTATGGAATGAATAATGCAATGTAAAGTGTCTTTGAGTGGCCAGAAAAGCACTATATAAAACCAATGCATTATTATTATTTTCATGATATTCAAATTTTTTTAGATATACCCGTATATGCTATTAGCATGTAAACTTTATTAATTTGAGTGACCTGGACTGTCATTAAAAAAGTTTTATAACTTCCAGCAATCAAATTCCAAATCTTTTCTACATTCTAGTAGAAAGTCCTACATGGTTCAAGAGAACACTAAAGAGCAGCATTGGCTTGATTTTTCTGCCCTCTCTCCTCTCTGCAGCAAAGTCATGTCTGCCCCTAACCTGTTGAGAGTTGAAACAACAGAAAACATTTTTGTGGAGTGTCAGGACTGCACCGGAGGAGACATCAAGGTCCAAATCAACGTGATGAACCACTCAACCAAAACTGAAACCCTCGACTCCACGTCTGTGACTCTCACCAGTGCCAATAACTACCAAATGTTTGGACAAGTCAAGGTGAGGGAATTATTCATAATGCAGAAATGGTTCTCATAAAGGTCCCTCGTTTTTCTCACTGTCTGTTGTTTCAGATCACGGGTGCAAAATTCAAAAAGGATCCCAACGAGAAGCAGTACGTTTACCTGCAAGCTCAGTTTGATGATCGACTACTGGAGAAGGTGGTCTTAGTTTCCTTCCAATCTGGATACATCTTCATCCAGACAGACAAGACCCTCTACACCCCCAACAGCAAAGGTAAGTCTCAAATGCCACTGAAATGGGATGATACCTGCTTTTATTAACAATATGAATTATAGCTACAATAACCATTCAAAATATTTTTCTGTCTGAATACTAGATTTTGAATTGTTATTAATAGATTTTGGATCCAAGGAGATCTTTTAAATATTTTATTCATCACCTGTTGTTGCTCTCAAGGCTTTGCAGTAAAGTTTATTTCACAGCTGTAAAGCTCTGTGCACTTTAAGACAGGGCTATCAAAGGTATACCCGACGTATAAACTCACTGGTTGTCCCTTCCACAAATGAATTCTCCTTTTTTTTTCCCTCTCGTCACAGTTCATTACAGGATGTTTGTTGTGACGCCCCAGATGGAGCCTGTGGAGAGGGATCCACAAACTAAATCTGAAGCCTCTATCGCCATTGAGATTGTGGTAATGTGTCTCATTTTTAACCAATGCCAATGTGCAACTGAAAACATTTAGAGGATGTAGCGCAAACATAAAATTACATTTCACATAAGATGGAACATTTAAACGTTGAGCTGTTTGATTACTTTTATTTAAGGTTTGTAATGACAAACATTTTATTAAGATTCAAGATTCAAAATATTTCTTGTATCTTTAGGTAAATTCAGTTTACAGTGAGTGACTTTTCCCATTTTGTAACACACCTGAAAACAACACAAGACAAGACAAAGTGACGACAGTGCTATGGCTAAAAGAACAAAGGAGATAGCCCCGAAGTAAAAGCATAAATAACTAATAAAATAGAAATGGCTGAAAATATATCAGACCCCGCTAGATAAGAATGTGCCATCCTTGAGATTAAGATGAGAGAAGACATTCAAAAGTAACTTTATTAGTTATATTTCAGTTCCTCTCATTTGTTTAAAGCACAAATTGCTGCTGGTACAAATCTGTTTGCATGACGTTTAGTTTTACAGGCGGGTACCCTGAACCTCCGACCGGAAGGGAGCAGCTGAAATTCACCGTTACGCTGTGCTTCCACCGGACGCGATGCAAATTTTTCGTGCAGTGAGATTTCCTGCAAAGTCAATGTAATGACGCGATTGTCGCTCAATCTTGAGCGGCGGGCGGCGGACGGCAACCGATGACGTGTGGGGTGGCCGGCTGCGAGCATTACCAGCGAAAAATTTGCGCGCCCGTCAGCTTGTACTGCCACTCGCTGCCACCCGCCACTTCATCGCTTGACGCTTGTCGCTTGAGTTGAAATAATTGAACTTTTCAAGCAAATTCGCGCCAGGACAACCTATCTGTGTGGAGGTCGTCACAGACATGCTGACGTAGGGCATGCAGGGCTCCGACCACGCAAAGCAGTTGGCATGATGCCAAGGCGAGCGGCTTGCGGCGAGCGGCTTGCGGCGTGATTTCATTTGTTCACCGCTTCTGGTGGAAACTGGGCGTCAGCCTGAAGTAGCGCTGGAAGCGGCCGTCCGGGTAAAGCTCCTGCAGAAGACGGTGGAACTCACCGAGGTCAGACCGCCTCCGTAGGGCAGCATGCATCCAGAAGCGATGTTGGCGCCTCGCCCACAGCCGACGCTGACATTTCCATGCTAAATACAGAGCAGCGATGGCGGCAGGCGGAGCCATCTCAATCTCAATCTTTATTTGTAAAAGCACTTTTCATATTTATAAAAACAACACAAAGGGCTGAACAATAAAGACAGTCATAAAAAAAGAGCAAAAACCGCACCATCGATCAGTTTGCACACACACACACACATAGAGAGAGAGAGAGAGAGAGAGAGACTTTAAAAACACACTTTATTCACATTTCAAATAATCCTTTACATTTCCATCACCATTCTCATGTTCACAAGTTGTTAAAGCAATTCTCATATCAAGATCAGTGACAGACTCCCTGCATGGTTTAAAGCCCCCATCAGTCCCAGCAAACAGAGCCCTCTACATGTAAAAAAAGAGTCATGGGAACTCCTATTCTTTCTGCTCTTTCAGCTCTTTTTTCACTTTCTGCACCAGTCTTTTCAGTCTGTATTTCTCACGATCCGTCAGCTCCCTGCTTCCATTGTACTTTATGTTGACTTTACTAACATAAACAAAATCTTCCAGATCTGAAAAGTAGTCCTCCACCTTAACACCTTTTTTATTCTTGGTTTTTTCCAAGAAACTCTTCATTGCTGTTGTCCCATAAGCTCCCTCCTGGACCTCCTCGGCTGTTAAGTCCCAGTGATAATCTCCACCTTCCTCCAGAGAGTCTCTTGTCCCTCCCTCACCCTCTTCAGCTGAACTCTGATCAGTCCCAGTCTCCTGGGAACTCACCAACTTCCTTTTATTCGACTTGACCCTCTTTTCTTTAGCTCCACCCACTTCTTTCTGTTTCCGTTTGTCTCGCAGCACCATCCTGCTGCTGCTGTCCTCCTCCTCCATCTCCACATCCACCCTCACTCTATCGGTCACAGGTTGCTCTGACTCCTCCTGGCCTCCAGTCAGAACTCCACCTTCCTGAGAGTCCACACCAGAAGCTCCACCCACAGGATCCTCCTGAGAGAGAGGCTGCTCCACCTCTGCTCCACCTCCAACAGTCTGCTCTCCATCCTTGCCTTCACCTCCTCCACCTCTTTCTTCTGCTCCAGTCCTCTCTCCACGCTGTTCTTCCTGTTCACCTCCTCCTCCACTCCTGTCGTCTTCGCCGCCTCCACCGCTTTCCTCTCCGTCACCTCCACCACCGCTCTTCTCTCCCTCTTCACCACCTCCTCCTCCGTCACCTCCTCCAGCAGCCTCCTCCTCCGCTCCACTCCTCTCTCCTCTGTCACCTCCTCCAGCAGTGTCCCCCTCAGGACAGGTCCTCCGTTGGTGTCCCTTCTGTCCACACCTGAAGCATCTCATGTTGTCTGTAGTGACGAACAGGGTGTAGTCGAAGCCCTCCATGGTGCCGAACAAGCTCAGGTTTAATTCCTGGTTGTTATTCTTCAACACCATGAAGAGCTGTCTTCTGTAGCTCACAATGTGACGGAATTCAGGGTCTTTGCAACCAGAGGACAGCTTCCTCAGAGGAGACACCACCTTTCCAAACCTGGACAAGGCGTTAATAATGTCCACGTCTGTGATGTATGGAGGAACGTTGCCCAGGATGACTGTTTTAGCTGGTGTGGTCAGAGGCAAGACAGGAACCGGCAGGTCTCTGATCACCACACGAGCTGAGACGACGGTGTTTGCTGTTTCCTCCTCGGTCACAACCATTACAACAGCCCCGTTCATCCTGGCAGCTGATACGATGTTAGCAGCTCCAATAATCCCTGCCACAGCCTGGGGTCTATTTCACCAAGCAGGTTGAAAAAACTCTGAGTGAAATCCTGAACTCTGTGTTGATCTGGGTTTTCGGTTACACAACAGCTGATTTGAGTTGATTACTCAACTTCAAGTAGTTTCACCTGGAGTTTAGCACGTGCACGACAACTATAAAAAACCAGTATTAATAGACCACAGATTCGACGAGTCACCATGGCAACAGAGAAGCGGAGAGCGACATATGGAAGCTGGAACACATTTTCTGAAAAAAATGCAACACCGCTGCAGCAGCGAAAGAGAGGGAGATGCCGTGGCAGAAAATTGCTGCCCGTGTCAATGCGTAAGTTTAAATGAAGTCCTTTATATCAGAAAATTATTGAATATTAAATATTATTACAGGGAAACTGTTTGAATGGTCACCAGTTAAGGTATTTCGTTTAGCTGTAATTCCGTGGAGAAGAAGCGCACATGGCAGCAGCTAAAGATGAAATATAAAAACATTGTTCAAACAGGTAAGACCTCGGCATAATCTCATTGAGGCACATCATTTTAAGCATGTTTAACATTGTAAAGTAGCAGAAATATGAAGTGGCTAATGGACTGTGCAGTTGTTTTATGTCACAAATCTACATCATGTTATGTTAAATAATTAATCCTATTTAAACTAACAGCCAACAGAAAAAAAGCCCAGGCCTGTAAAACCAGTGGGGGCCCGCACCACCACCTTTAATGGAGGCAGAGGAGCTGGCCCTAAGCCAGAATATGGGAAGACCAGCAGCTGAGGGAATCCCTGGAGGGAGCTCGTCCACTGAGGGCACCCCCCTGGACAAAAGTGGGTTTATAAAATGTGTGTGTGCGCGTGAGTATAATATTTTGAAAATGTTAATGATACAAATATTTATTTTGTCTTTCATGTCTTTTCTTCTTTTGGCCCAGATTGTGAAGGTTCTATCTGCCTGCTGGAGCCCCTTCATGCTACAACCAACCTGAAACTGTCAGGAGGAAATACTCAAAATATTTTTGCCAAATGTTAGTTTGGAAAAATATACGCAAATTATACTGAAAGATGTCATTTATCTAGGATGAGGAGGATAAAACCGTGTCTGCTGCCTTCACAGAGGATCCAGAAAGTCATATAGAGGTACGTTACTGATTGTTCTCTTCCCATTAAAATTCTGAATACTCCTGTGGAACATAGAGCTTGACATTTAGCCGACACTGAAATATTCAACATTGTCATCCTTTTTAACAGATCATGGCTGGTCAGCAGCAGGATGGTCTCTCAACTTCCACATCACAGACCAACACTGTGAGATGATGTTCAGTAAACACCAGAGGTTCATTTCATTCAATTCATGTTACAGCTGTATAATTTAATGTCCTCTATGTATTCCCAGTTACCAGTCAAAGAAATGTACAAAATCCACTTACTTAACAAAATAGAGAAATCCCATAAAGAACAGCAGCATCTGGACCTCCAGATGAAGAAGACGAAATTGGAAATTGAGATACTGGAGAACAAATTGCAGGTGGGTTCATGGTCACAGGTGAATTATGTTCACTATTGGAACATGAACTAAACTTGTTATTTTATTTGTAGGAAATAAAGAAGACAAAATTAAAATTTGTGTCATATGTTTTATTTGCTGTGGTGGTAATGATGGGGGTGATTTAAACTCCTAAGTGCTCTGCATCTCCAGTGTTTTATAAAAAAACTCCCATTTGAAGAACTGCAACGTAACACACAATATCCGCTGGGATGTGAGTGCGCGACTACGGTTGATTATGTTGCAAATGTATGGACGGAAAAGATTGTGAAATGTAGCGTATGGATTGAGACGTGAAGCGGTACCGTTCCAAAAGATAACTGTCCGGAAACGCCAAAACATCTATGCGCGGTCTGTAAATAATCTTCCGACGAATATTCAATTCCCGCTGCAGTAATGCCGCTCCTTCATCTGCAGGATGTAACATGATCCGAGACAGTTCCATTCACTCTCACTTTCTGTGTCCTGTCAGTTAAAAAGTTCAGAATCCACCCCACAAGATTGTGACTTATGTTAAAATGGTCCAAAAGTCTTGAGGCTAAAACATGAGGTTGGATCGTATTGAAAACAGAAGAAAAAACAGTAAATAAAAGTCTTGAATGTGTTCCTATTCCCTCCAAATGTTTAAAAAGCAAATGTAATTGAGGTAAATGTAGCATCCCCTATGTTAGATCTATAAGCGAACTGCATGGGATCAAGGTCATGCTCAGTATTCTTCAGAATTTCAGATTTAACAATTTTCTCAAAACATTTCATTACAATCGATATCAACACGATTGGTCTGAAGTCATTCAGGGTTTTAGGAAAACTACTTTTTGGGGCAGGGATGACAACAGCATCCTTCCAGACTCTTGGCACATGCTGCCTCTTTAGAGACTGATGAAAAAGGTGCTGAAAAATAGAGCTCAGTTCCTTTGCACAAGATTTCAACAAGTGGCCGCAGATGTTATCAGGACCATAGCTTTTGTTTGGTTTGAGGGAACAGAAGGATTTTACAACATCCTTCAAGGAAATAAAAAAGTGCTAATTGTCACGTACGTCATAACTCACTTCCTGTATTTCCTGACTAAAATCAAAAGCATCAAAACGTGTATAAAAACAGTTCAGTGCATTTGCAAATTCAAATTCTGACTCAAAACCATCAAAAGAGATGAGATGATACTACTGGTTTTGGAGTGTTGGAGGCCTGCAATGGCTTTCATGCTTGACCAAGCAGATCCAAGATTTTTCATAGCCATCTTGTTCTCCAGCTTCCATTTGCAGTCCTGCTTTGCTTTTAAGATCCCTATTTTCACCTCCTTAGTGGGGGGAATAAGGAGACTATGAAATATATCTTTAAATGTGAGTTTAAGTGTTATGAGTGTAGGAATAACACTTTACAAGGATATCTGTGCTGACCTGGTGCATGAACAGAAAATAGTTTCTTTTCGTAACTCGGAAAAGACGTGTCTCTGAGCTGTACACGTCAAAGTATATTTCAACTGAATGAAAGGTAAAGTCATCTTTACACTGGATGTCTGACTGATAGATTTTTCCCCTCAGACCCCTGATGGCATCGTTTTACAAGTTGATCCAGTCTCACTGAAATCAGGCATTCACTCTGGTCATTATCAACTCCCTGAAACCGTGAGGTGAGTATTTTATTAATTTCTAAATTTACATTTTCACACGGAACAGTTGCAAGAGGTACTGAGTTTATTCTAAAACCACACCATTCACAACAATATGACTGCTTTTTTAACTTAGCTTTACAAGAATAAACGTTGAATAGTGAGTGAACCAAAACATAACTAGTTTTGTAATCTGTCAATGAAGTCAAATTTCAAATGTAGTCAAGTAAAGAAGAAATAAGTGGCATTGCTTGGGTCAATAAAAATTATGACAAAATATCCTCAGTGAACCTTTATCATGCGACTAGAACAAGATAAGAAGAAACGCATATTGTGGTTAAAGTACCAGGAAAAATGATTGGATATTACTTGTTGTGAAACATGTCCTTTTAATTGTGAAGCACAACACTAATTTGTTTCACAACACTCACAATAGGATAAAAAATCTAAATAAAAGAAACCCGTGTTGAATGAATATACATTGCCGCAGACAAAGTTGCCAAACAGAACAAAAGGAGTCCCATTTTTTTCAGAGGTGCAACAAAACTTAATGTATCATGCAATATTGTGGACAAATAAAAAGGAGATTAAATGCCCATCCATCCATCCATCTTCAACCACACTGTGGAGGCAGCAGTCTAAGCAGGGATGCCCAGACTTGTCTTTCCACAGACACTTCCTCCAGCTCTTCCTGGAGGCGTTTAAAGTTTAAAGAGTTTGATGCTGAGAGAGAGGGTGATGAAACTGAACTGAGTGCTGGCACTAAGATGGTGGGTGATGGCTGAGTGAAGTCCTAGAATGGTACGTAGGAACGGACTCTGCAAGCTTAGAGGGGTTCATGAGCTGAGTTGGAGCCGAGTCTGAGCCTGGAGCGGGAAGGCAGGCAGTGGAGGTGTTGCAGCAGACGTCGGGGTCAGGAGCCGACCGGGCTGATGGTTGGAGTGCTTCCAGTTGTGGAGATGATTAGAAGGTCCATGAAAACTTGACCAAGGCAAGAAGGTGGCAGGCAGCTGGATGACAGACAAGAACTGCCCGGAGGTGAACTCCGAAGAGTGGATACTATGATCCGGTATAGATTGATGATTCAAGGGTGGATTATTAGCAACAGTTAGAGATATTGCAAGATTAGCCTGAGAGCACACCTGGGGGGTATTGCACAAAACCAGGATAAAGGATTAAGCCGGCAAACTGTGGTGATCCTGTGGTTATCCTGGACAACGTTAGCCTCAAGTCGGGTGCACAAAAGCTGGCCAAGTTTATCCCGGACAAGTCACCATGGTGATTTATTCTCTGCAGCTAGCCTGCTTCACACCAGGCCAACTACCTAGGATAAGATTAATCTGCTGTCAACAATGTGGGAAATGGGTGTGGCTTACAGCATTTCCTTGATTTTTACACACATTACATCATTTAATCATCCTGCAGCCAAATCTTACAACTGTAGTCATTGCATTTGCAGGGTCTGGTTGACTTTAGTATTATTTTGTTGCACAGATTATATAAAGACCAAAATAACTTTCAACACAGACATTTCAGAATCCTTTCTTTATTAATACAAGTCCTACAATAAAAGGTTCACAATTATTGTAAAAACAATGGAAAAAAAAAAAAAAACCTTAATGAAATTGGTACTAAACCGCACTGATGTAAAAAATAAAGAATAAGAAATAAAATACAACAACCCTGAAGCTACACAATGAGTAAAATGAGAAACACAGGAAAATTAAATGTATCACACCACTGAAATGGACTACAATATAACAGACAGCATATCTTTTTGTCTTAGCTGTCTCCTGAAAATAGGAAAATCGTTCTATTTCAGAACTCCACCTTTAGGAGTGAAAGGGTCCTACATCATTCTGACTCCACTTTTTTAACGGCTAAAATCATACAGAAATTCTTTCTCAGAAGACACCAAATTTATCAGTTCATTTAATAATTTCTCCTTGAGCTACACTTAAGTAACTTACCAGAATGCAGAATATTTTTATGTTTTGTTTTCACCTACTGCAGGTTCTTTTCTGGCCGGACAGGTTTGTTCTTCATGACAGATGAGGATGAAACAGAACACAGCATGAGAAGAATTGATTCAATAGATAACATGGACACAGAGCTGAAATTTTCTTTGAACTTAATAATACTTCACATAACCTGAGTAACATGCCCTTATGGGCCACATTAAAGAAAAACACCAGTATTTATTAGTGGACTTGGAAAGTCATCAGCTCCGCATCCTTGAACTGTAATGGCAGTGTCTGTGGAGTACAGTTTATTCATTGTAGATGTTGGCGCTATTACGCATTGATCCGGTCATTATTACTTGCCAGGCTTTTTACCTCTCCTTTATTACAACACTCGTGTTGCTTTTCTTGTGGATTATGTGTTTTACTTCTTCATATAGTTGAAGAAGCATTGCCTGCTCATCAGGGTGCAAACTACGGGGGCGGAGGAGGGGGTCTCAGATCTCCTTTGAGACATAAGGCCCCCAGAAAACATGATTTGTGAAAACATTTTTATTTATTTATTTTTTTAATTTATTTTTATTTTTTTATTTTTTTGGGGGGGTAGATATTGGCAAAATGCTGTTTCCCCTATGTATTTCCTGTATTTCATTATTATTATTTCTATATGATCATAATCATGGATCATATGCTGAATTAGGCCATTTGTAGTGGATGATTTGCGCATCACTATTTCACTTTAATAAAGATGCCGGCCTGCATGCAGTACTTGTCCTCACCATTGAAGCGTGGGGGGCGCTATGTCTTAAACGGCACTTAAAGCAGACGTACAGGCTGTAATAATAGATGTGTTTTGTGTAAAGTCTTCGCTCTGCCCCCCCCCCCCCCCCCCCCCCCCCCCCCCCCCCCCCCCCCATATAAGTGAGCCCCCCCGACAGCCGCGGTGTAGTTCACACACTGCTGCTCATTCTGCCTGAAGTAAGATGCATGTCCTTGTTCCATTTTCAATCTGTGATTCTGTGATCGATCTTGTGGTCTTCTGAAGAACGCCGTGAACGCGCACTTATCCTGATGCTCCTCACCTGGCTTGAGTAAGCCACGTCTTTTCATCCTGGCTCGGCAAACGTGCAACCGATTAACCTGAGAAAACACCAACTAGGCTTACTCAAGCCACGCATTTTCATTTATCCTGGATGTATTTATCCTACTTTTGTGCAATACCCCCCAGGTCAAGATTGTTCGAACTCAAGCATTCATCAGCGACTATCTGATGACTGTTGCGATTGTTTTCTCGTATGATTTCGGAGTGACCACGCAGAGATGCCATACATTTCAGACTCCGGCTGCATAATGTGGCAGGGCGGTGGATTTTTAGTTAATGCCGCAGACAATGCCACCTGGGAATTTTGTTCCAGGTCATAGGGAAAATGTTACAAAAACTAATCCAGGTCACATAGGTCCATTTTTCACACTTACAAAGAGAATGCCAGAGACGTCATTTCCAAAAGTATATCAATAATAAGCAAACATATACACACAAGGGTGATCTACCAAGATCACCTGCAGGCTAGTTGTGTGGCTGCGGTTTGCCGCGCTGACGATGTCCCACTTTGATGACATCATCAGCGCAACGAGAATGATGAGGCAAACATTGCAGCGGAACACAGTCCCCGTTACCTGTCGACAAATCTCCTCTTCCCCACAGATCAAGAGAATCTTTCTGATCTCACTATCTTGTCAATGCTGGGTTATCTTAACGAAGGAAGTCTCACGCTGTGTCTAAAAACAACAACAAGTGCTCTAACGTAGCTATGCTACATCGACATCATCATGTAAATTACCTCGTTGACCCGGCTGTGCCTTTCACACTCAAGCCGAGCCGATTAAAACCCGGGTCGCTTGAAGGGTCGATCGACCCGGCTTGAAATGCCGTTTAAACTCTTTCCCAATGCCATGAGGAGCCGATTATTTGCGGGCTTTAATGGGTTTTTTGGCCAGTGGGAAAGGCGTATAAGGCAGATAGGTCTCAGACTGCCAATGTAAAATCCTGCATCACCCACTGTGCCACAAAATCTTGAACACCTTCGAACTGTGGCATATTGATTTCCCATCATCTCCCAATGCATTTTGTAAAGGCACAGTTTGCCTTCTCTCCATCATCTTCTGATCTGACAGAATAAAATTCGAGTGAAAGGTGAAAAGAGCAGGAAGTCACAATGACCTAATGGTAGTATTACACAAAGCTGATTTAAAAAAATGTACTATTACAATATTTCCTGTATTACACTTTTGACTTCATTTGATTTAAATTGGCCGTAATGGTTAAGTTATTGGTAACTGTTAATTATTTTGTGTGTGTGTGTGTGTGTGTGTGTGTGTGTGTGTGTGTAGTCCTGGCCTGTGGAAGGTGGTGGCAAGGTTTCAAAGTGATCCGCAGCAAAGCTATTCAGCAGATTTTGAGGTGAAAGAATACGGTGAGTCTCTTCTTAACGTCACTGTTGAAGTGTCAGTTAATGTATTTTATTTTTGAAGGAATAACTATTGAAAAATATTTTATGTTGACAGTGCTTCCCAGTTTTGAGGTGAAACTCAAACCTCAGGACTCCTACTTCTACGTGGACAGCAACGACCTGACTGTGGAAATCAAAGCAACGTGAGTCAAACTTTAGAGGAGTTGGAGGATAGGAGACTGGAGTGTTGGAGTAACTGTGAGAAATTAAAAAAATGAAGCATGGTATCTGGTATCACAATTGGTAATCTGTGTTGCTTCTATTACTGCTGCTGCTACATTTGACCATCTTTACCCGCATTTTCACTGTGCAACTAGTATCTGTGTGGGTTGGGTCGGCAAAAGCGTAACTAGACCTAAATCACTGTGGGTTTACGGTTATGAAAGGCTGTGTCATGATGAGTGTTGTGCAAGTTACTGAAATAGTTATAGTTAATCGTTATTTCATGCAAAAGTAACTCAGTTACTGAAACCAAAAAAAGTAATGCGTTGCTGAAAAAGTAACTTTTTAATTACTTTTAAACATTTTCCTAATGCTCTCAATAAATAAAGGTTGACTGATTGGACTCCCATGTAACCCCTATTTCACTCTGTACTGATAAACATCAACAAGCTGTTGATGAAACTGACCATTTCAGTTCATTTGCATCCACATCACTGAATCTAACAGCACCATCCAGTTCCCATTGAATCTCCTCCTCTCCAATGATGGAGAGTGGCATGTGCATCTCCTGAGAAGACCAAGAAGTATTGTTGAAGACCCTCCCTATCATATCCGAGACATGGCTCCAGGTATCACATATGGAACAGTAGCTGAAAATGGTCTTGGTGGTCACAGGTGGTAACAGTTCTTGTGGTACCATGGAAACACATGCCGACCCGACCTGACACAAAACTGTGCAGTGGAAACGCTGCTTTTTTTTTTTTTTTTTTTTTAAAGTTCCTTTTCAGTCCCTGTGGTGGTTTGATCTGTGTTATTCTTGTGGTTTCAGGTATCTGTTCGGTAAAGAAGTGGACGGGACGGCTTATGTGGTGTTTGGAGTTGTGCAGGAGGGACAGAAGAAAAGCTTCCCAAGCTCTCTTCAGAGGGTGCCAGTAAGTACAGATTAATCCTCATCCAAATGTGGCAGAATAAAATCAAGGTATTTCAATTGAGGTGGGGCAACATTACTATCTCTGCTGTGTCTTTATAAAGACACTGTATTAGTACATTTTCACAATTTTCAGCATTTATTCTCAGTGCATTACCTCCTCATATTAAAACTGAAAGTCTGCACTTAAGGTACATTTCCTTTCAGTTTTGTTGTGGTGGTTTAAAGTCTTTGGGCATTTAGGGGACAGAGTAAATTTAGTTGAAGGCACCCTCCATGATGAGAATAGAATAAAACCTAACATCAGGTTGTGGCATATCACTGTCTCTCAATGGGGGCTGCAGCATGGTGACACCAGCCTTGACAGAGTTTCTCAGTGTTTTATTTATGTCCGTAGGTCATAATACAACAACCACACCACCTGGAGAGCCTCCCCGGCTCACCTCCAGGCAGCACCAAAATTGAAGACATCAGAATAGAATAGAATACAATGTGTTTATTGTCGTCATGCATATACGACAAAATTTAAAAATACAACTCAACTCTTGGTGTAAATAGAAAGAAATAAGAATAACAATAAATAATATAAATATATACACAAGAGCAGCAAAAATACAAGGATGCGTAGGAATATAAAAAGTACAAATGTACAGATGTGCTGATGTACAGCAGAGAGCCCTTTAGCAGCAATAGAACAACATATATGTACATGTATATTGTACACAGAAATATACAGTATGTATTGTACACTGTACAGCTGAGCTTTGCCTTTCGGCTCAGCAGACCAGGTTCTTCCAGTCGAGGACCATGGCCTGGGATTTGGAAGTGCTGATTCTGATCCCCATCGCTTCACACTCAACTGTAAACCACTCCAGTTCATGCTGTAGGTCCAGGTTTGATGATGCTAACAGGACAACATCATCTGCAAAAAACAGATGAAATCTTGTGGTCCAAAAATCGGCGCCCCTCCGATCCCTTGACTGCACCTAGAAATTCTGTCCACAAAAATTCTGAACAGAACCGGTAGCAAAGGGCAGCCCTGCTGGAGTCCAGGATGCACCGGGAACAGGCCTGACTTACTGCTGGCAATACGGACCAGGATCCTGCTTCGGTCATACAGAGTCTGTATGGCCCTTAACAAGGGGCCCTGGACTCCGTACTCCCAAAGCACCCCACACAAGACACCACGGGGGACACTGTTGAACACCTTCTCCAAGTCCACCAAACATATGTGAACTGGTTGGGTGAACTCCCGCAAACACTCAGGCACCGGAGAGGTGGTCCAGTGTTCCACGATCAGGACGAAAACTGCATTGTTACTCCTGGAACCTCCTGGATCCGAGGTCAAGGATTTTACCAATAGTCAAAACTTGGATCCAGGAGGAACCAACAAACATTGATTCATACAGTAATAAATACAGTTTGTTTTGATAATATCAACGGGTCCAGCTCAGAATGTTTACATGACATCCAAAACTGGATTGTGAAAGTGTAAAGGCTTCCACACACTACAGGATGATCGCGCCAAATTTTGCCCCGATCTTCTCCTCCCGTTCGAGGCTGACAGGGTCCGATTGTCGGGAGTATGCAAATGAGTTTGGGTCCAATCTTTGTGCAGTGTGCGGTGTGTTCCGAGAGATTTTTTTCCGGTCAGAGCCTCTCGGGAGGTGTCGGAAGGGGAGATCGTAGATAATGAACATGTTAAATATTTCCGATCGCAAATCCTGTAGTGTGTGGTGCGCTCCGAGAGGCGCCGATCAGCTCCGAGTAGAGCTGTCCACACCCTCGAAATAAAGCTCTTTGATTGGCTGAACAGCTCCGTCTCACCAAGGTGCTGCTGCTTAAAAAAAAAAAAAAAACCCTCTTAGCTGTCAGAGCTGGGGACATGAATATATGTCTGTGAAATATATTCACTGTATATGACAGTGAAACAGAAAAGCCAGAGCTCCTAAACTCAGCCTTGGAGAAGGTGATGGTTAATCCTATCGCTCCTGGATGAACTGCATTTCCTCCATTCAGACCCAAACTCCGATTTAATGCATTCATCTGCCTCTCCGCCACTCCTGCAATAACCCCAATGTTTTAATTCATCTCAATTATTAACCTCACGAAAGAATGGGGAAGAAAAAAAAAATAATAATAATAAAAAAACAACTTTCCACTGACTCCGTGCCTTCAGAGACAGAGCGGACAAATAATGAAACTTTTCCTAATCAAAGCTCAACATGTTTTTATTCTGATTTAAACTATCAAATCTGTGGACAAAAAGAATGATTTAAGGTATCTGGTGATTTAAAAAAGGAGCCATTATTTGTCACGAACTGCTAATAACTTTATTCTTCTGCTCCACTCGGGACTCAAAAGTAAAAAAAAAAAAACAAACAAAAAAAACCACACAGATTAATAAGCTGAATTATTATCAAATGTGGAGGGTAAATTATAAGAAAATGATCTGAAACTGTTTCCCTCTTCTGTACTGGAACATTTAAATTTTCTGACAAGGTGCTGACAGTCCGTGCTCCGTGTCTTACTGGGCTTAGTAATTGATGGCAATAATGAGATTCTAAACATTCTATCAATAAACTCATTGGTGGGTTTGTGGTTTGGATTCAAAAGGTCAATATTGAATTCTCCATATACACTCACCAGCCACTTTATTAGGTACACCTTGCTAGAACCGGGTTGAACCCCCTTTTGCCTTCAGATCTGCCTTAATCCTTGTGGGATAGATTCAACAAGGTACTGGAGACATTCCTCAGAGAGTTTGGTAAGTATTGACATGCCAGCATCATGCAGTTGCTGCAGATTTGTCGGCTGCACATCCATGATGCGAATCTCCCATTCCACCACATCCTAAAAGTGCTCTATTGGATTGAGATCTGGTGACTGTGGAGGCCATTTGAGTACAGTGAACTCATTGCCATGTTCAAGAAAGCAGTCTGAGATTATTCGAGCTTTGTGACATGGCACGTTATCCTGCTGGAAGTAGCCATCAGAAGATGGGTACACTGTGGTCATAAAGAGATGGACATGGTCAGCAACAATACTCATGTAGGCTGTGGCGTTGCAACGATGCTCAATGGTACTAATGGTGCATTCACACCGGACGCGTCGCAAGCGTCGTGAGCGGCGCTTTTCTATGCAAAGTCTATGGTGGACGAGCGTCGTGGAGCGGCGGGCGGCGGGGCGGCGCATCAGGAGCGTCATGAGCGTCGCTTTTCCAGCGTTTCGAGCGTCGACGCCCACGACACTCGTCCCCGGCGTCAGGAGTGTCGTGAGCGTCGCTTTTTGAGAGTTGGGAAAACTGAACTTTCGACGCGCTGCCGCTGAGCGTCAACCAATCAGAGACGATCCCTCCGGTGCTACGTCACTACGAGTGATCCGAGCACCGATGCGGGCCAGCCAGCCAGTGTTGCTAACTTGACGACTTTCTCGCTAAATCTGGCGACTTTCCAAAGCCTCTTGGCGACGTTTTTTTGTCAAAAGCAACTAGCGACAAATCTAGCAACCTTCTCTGGTGCTCTGGAGACGTGACAGGACGTCTCGTTGCTGTCGTCAATGAGCAGCGGGTGCTGCGTGAGCCCCTCCCCCGTCCCAAAGCGCTCACAAGCGGTCAGTCTCAGCAGCGCTCCTCGCTGCAGTCAGAGCAGAGAGGAGCAGAGCAGCCAATAGCGACTTTTCCGACGACGCAGTCTAGCTTTATTTAACAAATAAAGCCAAGCCGCTCTCCTGATGCGATCCGCCATAGCTGGAAACAGAAATCAGCCTCCAGCGCGCCAATTAACTGACGTGCATCAAGAGCGTCACGAGCGTCGCGAGCTTTGTGACCACCCAGTGTCAAGCGTCGTGTTTAAAGCGTCACAAGCGTCAGCTTCGAGGCGTCCCGAGCGTCGACGACGCCCGCGACGCGTCCGGTGTGAATGCCCCATAAGGGGCCCAAAGGGTGCCAGGAAAATATTCCCTACACCATTACATCACCACCACCAGCCTGACCCGTTGATACAAGGCAGGACGAATCCATGCTTTCATGTTGTTGAAGCCAAATTGTGACCCTATCATCCGAATGTCGCAGCAGAAATCGAGACTCGTCAGACCATGCAACGTTTTGCCTGTGCAAATTGTAGCCTCAGTTTCCTATTCTTAGCTGACAGGAGTGGCCCCCGGTGTGGTCTTCTGCTGCTGTAGCCCATCTGCCTCAAGGTTCGACGTGTTGTGCGTTCAGAGATGCTCTTCTGCTTCCGCTCTTCTTGGTTGTAACGAGTGGTTATTTGAGTTACTGTTTCTATCAGCTCAAACTAATCTGGCCATTCTCCTCTGACCTGTGGCATCAACAAGGCATTTTTGCCCACAGAACTGCCCCTCAGACTTGGAGGACACAGACATAAATGAAACAAAAGGAACTCAAAAACTGTTCAGGCTGATTGAGTTTTTTTAATTGAGGGATTGGTTTCAAGGTTTGTCTTGTATTTGATTGTCAATGACATCCTTGTGTAATTATGATCATCATTGCTATATTGACATTGTCATATTATTAGTCATTATTATCACTATTTATATAGTTATATTGCTAGTATATCATACTTTTATCATCACTATTATGATCAATATTGCCATTATCTTTTAAGCATCACTATCATAACCAATATTGCTATTGTCATTTTACAGCTTTCATTATGATTAATACTGATTTTCAACATCATGCCATAAACAAGAGAACCTCAGCAGCAAGATCTCCCACATTAAATCCATTTATATATCCATAAACCCTGATATTTTTTTTTACTTTGGTGATGGCGTTATTGCCCATTTTGTTATGGCCATGGCATCCAGCATCAGTGTCTCTCATCCAGATTTAGTCTTGTCCTTCTTGATTTGTCTTTCCAGCACCATCAGCTTTAAGTCACGCTGAAGTCAGGGACCTTTTGAAAAATACTAAATAAAAGCTGCAATTGAATCATTTCAACCGTTAAAAAACTGAAACAGAAAATAAGATATCCGAACTCTCAAAATTTATCAGAATGAAAAATCTGATGGTTTTATAGGAGCTTTTAGATCAGAAATTTTCATGGTTTGTTACAAAACACAACAGGGGGACTAAAGCAATTAATGTGTTTCAAGTGTTTTAACCATTGATTGTGCATATAATGGACACAGCATGTGGCTCCAAAAATGAAGCTCACCCACAGGGTCGACTGCCCACAGATAGCCTGCTGCAACTGTCTTATTACAACTGTTTGGTGACATGTAGTGCCAAACACACCTTCACTCAGCAAAAACAAGGCATCACAGTCTTTTAACAGGTCGACATGGGCCTACCTTATTTAAAAAGAAGCTCACATCGACGCCTTTCTGGGATGCAAACAGGTTAATCACCATGTTGTTGAAGTCGGGTAACTTTTGGATGAAGTCTGACTCAATCGACAGCATGGCAAGTGCATTTAATCGAAGCAAATAATCCACCTGGTTCATGCTAACGCCCGCCATTGCTGAACTTTTTCTCCCTCCTTCCCAACTCTGGCACCAATAGCAGCCCTGCTGCATTAATTCACTGCTGTTTGTCAAAAGTCAGTGGCTGTGGGCTAACTGAAGCTAGCCCAAAATGCTCAGTAAACCACGGGGGGCGGGACATGACACCTGTCAATCACTTACAAGAACAAAATGAATGTATCTGCTGGGGCTGTAAAAAATCAGCTAATTTAGAGATATTCTCTGTTTTTCTTTTGACTGATTGGTGCTGTTGCTACCTTTGGTTTCACGTAAGCTTAAAACAATATGTTGTGAGTTATTGAAAAAAAAAACTTCTCATCTTTTTTGCATTAGCTGTGTTTTTGTGCTGGGAGGGCTTAGCCCTACTAGCCCATTTATACCAGCCGCCCCTGTGTAAAAGTGTCTAGAAATAACCATGTTGTAATTGGCACTTCATAAATAAAGCTGAATTGAATTGAATTGAATTGAATTGAATTGAATTGAATTGAATTGAATTGAATTGGATTTAATTGAATTGAATTGAATCTGATCTGGTGGTGTCTTGGTGCGTTGTGGATGTTGATCAGATGCTATGTTGGCAATGATTAAATACTGAGACATTGATTTTGGGGCGTGTATGTATTGTACGACGTGTGTGCAAAATTGTTTATTGGGGGGAGGGTGGGAGGTCCATAGGTTAAGGCCATAGGTTAAATTGAAAAAAAAAAAGGCTAATAAAAACATCCTAAAATGGAAGTAGAACAAAATGGTATTTGGAGTTGAACAGTGCGTCCCTGACTTGCCTGCTTATTTTGGTGTTTCGTTATGTGAACTTCAAATTTTATTAGTTTACTGACTATTGACAGCAGTAAGATATCTCTAATGTTTTGATAATGACTGGAAACAACTTCACAGATATCAGGTTTTTCATGTTTCCTGAATTGAATTACAAAAATATCAAAATCATTTGTAGTTATTTTTGTGGCTGCAAAGAGTTGAAATGCTGAAAATTGTACCAGTGTCTGAACTTATTTTCCCTGAATGTTTTCCAGGATGTGTTTTTTCACTGTTCCTTGTGGCATTAGGTCCAGAGAGGTGAGGGGGAGGCCATACTGAAGAGTGAGCACATCACCCAGGTCTTTCCGGACATCCAGGAACTCATTGGAAGCTCCATTTTTGTCTCTGTCAGTGTTTTGACTGAGAGTGGTAAGAGACCAGGACCTCTGCTGGCGCCACTTCAGCTCAGTGTGGCGGCTCTGATGCAGCTGAGTAATATGAACAGATGACCCTCGGCTCTTCACCTCCTGCTTGTTTTGTGGCTTCCTGTTGCAGGTAGTGAAATGGTGGAGGCAGAAGTCAGAGGCATCCAGATTGTCACTTCACCCTACACTATCCACTTCAAGAAAACTCCTAGATACTTCAAACCTGGAATGTCTTTCGATGTCACGGTGAGCTGCTTCTTTTGTGTGGACATGCAATTTAACTGCAAAAATTTGAGTTTTTATCTACTTAAAAAAAATGTAAAACCTCCCCATCAGACAGAGAGATGTCCTTGATCAGGGCTATCAAACATATGGCCTGCAGGCCAGACCTGGCCCGAATCAGTTCAGGTGATCAGGATTACTACACAGATGTGTCTACGTCTGTGTGAGATCTCGTCTACATTTTGACAAGTCTTTCTGACCAAAATTTGAGAAGATTTGTTTTTATTCTAGACATTTTAACCAAATATAGCTTCAGAGCTGCTCACCCTAGTATAGAGTGAAGATCAGGTGTAGAAAATGAAGCAGTAGGCTGTGTGCATTGCCTGTAGATCCAGTGAATAGACAAGATGTAAATTCATAGATCTTCCTCATTGAGTTTGCACATAGACTTCATTCAAAGATAGTAGCTGACTGTGTTTTCTCCACTGAGGTCAGGTTGAAGTTCTGAACCCTGACGAGACTCCAGCTAAAGGTGTTCCAGTGTTGCTTTCACCTGGTGACCTTCAAGATACCACTGGGAGCAATGGCATTGCAAGGCTCACTATCAATACACAAGGAAACACTTCAACTCTTGACATCACTGTAAGTAGAGGAAGGTGTTCTTATAAACTTTGCATTGGGAGCAGAAAAGTGCATGAACATTACTTTTTATTTGTATGTTATTTTTTCAAATTGATGTATCTCCAAATGAAAAACATCCTTTGTGTTCCATAATTTTAGGACAATTATCTAAATGCTCCCAATATTGTCAGTTTCACATGAGCTTGTTGGGTAGTCCCCTTGATACCCATCATCATGTTTCACACAATGTAACATGTGTATGTATGTATGTAGACATCACGGGCATAACCTCTCGAAAGTGAGTGGGACAAATTTTTCAGAGGTATATTGACTGATTTACAGGGGTGGAAGTAATAAATTACAAGTAATTAGATAGTTTTTTTGGCTACTTGCACTTTCATGATTATTTTTTTTCAAGTGTGTAATTTCACTCATACTTGAGTACAATTTACACCTTATAATGTACACTGTTACTTTCAGAATGGAAAGACGCAACTGAGTACAGCGCAATGTGAATTTACATCGAAACCTTTTCATTTCTGTCCTTGCAGTGAATAAAGTCATCCGATTCCAATCACGCTAATTATCCTATGATAAGAGATTACCGATTGGTTACCGATTTCGGTACTTTTATAGATACCAACCAAATTCTGTCGACACTACCGAGTACTGATTCTTGTAAAATCAAACAGCAGCATATTTCGGTGGCCAAACGTATCACTGTGACTGTGAGGGAGTGGAAGAGTAGGCGATTTTCTGTGATGGGCCTGACAGCATTGCTCTTATATGAGCATAATGACGTCAGTGGCCGTGGGTCCAGTCAGCAGATCAGCATGGCTGATAGAAAGTTCTCCAAAGCACGTCTCCACTTTTCAAAAAGCGATGCAGATTACACTTTCTGCCATATTTGTGACGAAAAGTGTAAGTCCAACAGCGGGAATACTTCAAATTATTGTAAGCGACTAGTTAAGCATGAGATTTTTCTCAAGGCTAAGGAGTGCAGTATTTGTCAGCTTCAATTCCCCAGCTCCTGGTAGTGGTCCTAGGCTACGCTGGGGCCCCTTTGACAAGCATTAAACATATTATCACCAGCAAATGTGTTTGTGTGCAAAATAACTGCAAAAGTTGTCAACTCATTTAGCTGAAGTTTTGGTTTGAAAAAAGTAAGGGTAATTTTGGACAGAACTGAATGATAGGTTCATACCGAATTTGTTTCAGAAAAAAAAGTCTGTCCTAATTATTTGGAGCTGACATTGGTGCATAAACAGTTGAACACTTCCATCTAGTGCTAAATGTAGGTACACACTTTTATTCCAGTTGTTCCTTGACTGTGTGCTTTATAAATGCCTTTGGTTGTAAAAAAAAATAAATAAATGAAACCAATAAAAAAGTTCATAAACTGAAACTTTATTACAAAATTATAAATACAGTTTAAAATATTGAAATTAGTTGCCTTCTCATGTTCGTGACAGGTAGAAGGTGGCGTGGTCGTTGTCCTACTGGAGATGGCAGTTGAATGAACTAGTAAAAAAAAACAAAAAAACAACAAACACGGCATATTATTTTCGTAACAATCTTTACAACACATTGCATAACTTATTGAAAGTTATTGAACACACAGATGGCCACATCCACACCCTGGAAAGATGCTTGTTCAGCCTGTGTTGTTGTCTCTTCCTGTTGATGAAAGTTAGGGTTAGGGTTATCATCCTGCATTCACTCACACCTCTCCTTAGTAGCTAAAGAACCACATAATCACTGAAAATGTATGCTCTCGTGATACGTTTAAAGACTGCTTGGAAAAACACTTCACCACATCTAAATAACAGATTATACATTTGTAACAGCTGAAACAATTTCAGGGCACAGAGGGCACAGACATGCGAAGTGCGGGGCATATGTCCCCCATGTACGCCACGTCCGATTCACCCATACATACATACATATACACATAGAAATACACATAAGACATAAATCTAGTTCAACCTGTCTGACAAGTGATAGAAAGAAGTAAAACTTGTTTAATCCTGCTCCTTCTCTAATATTCAATAATCAAAATTCATGATGATCCTCCTTCCCAGTGGCGGCTGGTGGTGGTGGATAAAAAATGCTTGCATAACACAGATTAAATAGTTAACAGAGCTGCAAAAGCAACATCACCAATGATGAACACAGTTACATCAATTACAAGTACACTATACTTTTTTAGTGCTCGACATCAACTCTCTCTCTCTCTCTCTCTCTCTCTTTCTCTCTCTCCCTCCCTCCCTCCCTCCCTCTCTCTCCCTCTCTGTCATACATGCGCACGTGCACACACACACACACAGACACACACACAAACACACACACACACACACACACACACATATATATTTACGTACTACAAAGCGTGTTCCAACAAAAACGACTGTCCACAGATAGCCTGCTGCAACTGTCTTACTACAACTGTTTGGTGACATGTAGTGCCAAACACCCAACAGATAACCTCAGCTGAAAAAAAGGTGTCACAGTCCTTTAACAGGTCAACATGAGCCTACCTTATTTGAAAAGACGCTCACATCGACCCCCTTTCTGGGATGCAAACAGATTAATCACCATCATCATGTCGTTGAAGTCTGGTAATTTTTGGATGAAGTCCCTCTCGATAGACGGCATGGCTAGTGCATTCAATCGGTCCTGCCCCATGGTTTACAGTCAGGTCGGCACCACTCCAAGTCGGCCCCGGCCAACTCGGCACCGCCCCGGGATACAGTCAACTCGGCATCAAGCCAAGTCGGCATCAAGCCAAGTCGGCATCAAGCCAAGTCGGCCTCGCGGGCGGGGGGGCTCTCGAGTGGCCGAGTTGGTCGGTGCGGACTTGACTGTAAGCTGCTTACCAACTCGGCCAAAAGCGTCTTTCTTTTTTTTTAATCACGATGGTGGATAATGTACCTGGGAGCTTCATGTTTGACGTCCGAGTAGCTTAGCTACAAGCGCGCAGCGCTTAGCGGCTGTCTGGTCATGTGACCGGTCCCAAGGCATTCTGGGAATCGTAGTGCAGCGATGCCGGCTGTGCCGCGACGATTTGCAGTTTTTTTCGTGCCGGCAGCGCCGCTTCTCCTCACGTAGCAGGCAGGGGACTGGAGGACAAACTGTGTGGTTATGGTGACTGACAGGTTAGAGGTGGAGAATGGACCTGGAGCTTCATGGTTGACGTCCTGTTTGAACCGAGTAGCTTAGCTACGAGCGCACAGCGCGAGCGGCTGTCTGGTCATGTGACCAGATCATGTGACCGGCATGTGATCCGCGAACGCCGCATGATCAAACCAGTCGCCTGCATTATAATTTTATTGTAATGTTCTCCACCCCTGAAGTTTGGTCAGCCAGTACAATTAGATTTACAATTAGATCTAAAACATGTAGGGTCACCGCTCCTGAGGACTGGAGTTTGACACGTGATTTAAATGTATACATGACGACCGTCATTTCAGTGAAATGAAATGTATATAATATTTTACCGGAGGGCTACGTTTATGAGCTTATGAACGCCAAGAAACCATATGAACAGTTTAACATGTACGACGGGTAATCGTTTGATATTACAGTCCCAGTTGCTATTACTGTTGACGCACACTAGATGGCGGGCAAACAACATTTACAACAAAATACATGCTTTTGCAAATGACAATGTTTGTTAAAGAAAAGAATAATGACTGATAAACTAACAATGTTGATCAGAAATGAACAAATCAGCATAAGCATAATGCAATACAGGTATTATGTTGTGGTTGGGATGAAATACAACAAGTATGATCGAGTTCGTCATGCAGCTTCGGGCTTCCTAGGTTTCCACTGATTGGGTAAAAATAAATTAATTGTACTGGCTGACCAAACTTCAGGGGTGGAGAACATTACAATAAAATTATAATGCAGGCGACTGGTTTGATCATGCGGCGTTCGCGGATCACATGCCGGTCACATGATCTGGTCACATGACCAGACAGCCGCTGGCACTGTGCGCTCGTAGCTAAGCTACTCGGTTCAAACAGGACGTCAACCATGAAGCTCCAGGTCCATTCTCCACCTCTAACCTCTCAGTCACCATAATCACACAGTTTGTCCTCCAGTCCCATGCCTGCTACGTGAGGAGAAGCGGCGCTGCCGGCACAAAAAAAACTGCAAATCGTCGCGGCGCAGCCGGCATCGCTGCACTACGATTCCCAGAATGCCTTGGGACCGGTCACATGACCAGACAGCCGCTAAGCGCTGCGCGCTTGTAGCTAAGCTACTCGGACGTCAAACATGAAGCTCCCAGGTACATTATCCACCATCGTGATTAAAAAAGAAAGACGCTTTTGGCCGAGTTGGTAAGCAGCTTACAGTCAAGTCCGCACCGACCAACTCGGCCACTCGAGAGCCCCCCGCCCGCGAGGCCGACTTGGCGAGATGCCGACTTGGCTTGATGCCGACTTGGCTTGATGCCGAGTTGACTGTATCCCGGGGCGGTGCCGAGTTGGCCGGGGCCGACTTGGAGTGGTGCCGACCTGACTGTATCCCCTGCCCCATAGTACTTCGGAGAAACAACTTATTTGAAAGCAAATAGTCCACCTCATTCATGCTAACGCTGCCACAGCTGAGCTTTTTCCCCCTGCTTCCCAACTCTGGCACAAATAGCAACCCTGCTGCGTTAACTCACTGCTGTTGGTCAAAAGTCAGTGGCCTGTGGGCTGACTGAAGTTAGCCCAAATCATCAGTAAATCAGGGGGCATGACATGACACCTATCAATCACTTAGAAGAACGAAATGAATGAAAGCGGACTGTATCTGCTGGGGCTGTAAAAAATAAGCCCATTCAGAGATATTCTATATTCTTCTTTTGACTGATCGGTGCTGTTGCTACCTTTGGTTTCACCTAAACTTAAAACAATCTGTTGTAAGTTATTTAAAAAATATTTTTTCTCATCTTTTTGATGTTAGCTGTCTATGTGTGCAGGGAGGGTTTAGCCCTGTTAGCCCATTTATACCAGCCATCCCTGCTCCTTCATGTATCAAAGACTTTATTTGACTTTGTTCACAATAATTTCAGGCCAGGACCGCTGATCCGAGGCTCATACCGAAAACGCAGGCAGAGGCCGGAATGACAGCACAGTCATACAACACCAACACTGCCAGATACATCCATATTGGTAAGAAACACATACAGTGACGTCAAATTGTGAAATAATGTGTTGTAATGTGATAGTTCTGACTTATTACTAAAGCTTTTGTTTCTTTTTGGAGATGTGGATTCAGCAGATGTGCGAAAAAGAAACAAAGTTAAAGTCCAGTTTATGTTCAGCGACCCACCAAATGGGGAACGAGACATCACGTACCTGGTGAGTCCTGTTTAATTCCTGCAAATTTAGTCACATGCTCACTTGTGCTGGATCAGGGTTGACTCTGTCGACTGCATCAACAGATCCTGGCCAGAGGTCAGCTGGTGAAATTTGGACGACAAAAGAGACAAAGACAAGTGTCGATTGCCCTGAATGTTCCCATCACCGAAACAATGCTGCCATCCTTCCGCATTGTTGCTTACTACCATCCAACTGACAATGAAGTGGTATCAGACTCTGTCTGGGTGGATGTTAAAGATTCCTGCATGGGCTCGGTAAGATGCGGATATTTTCTACAACAGAGTTTATATGATGTTAGTGACAAAATATTAATTCTGCTTAATTTCTCAATGTTTCATTTTTAGTTGACACTGCAACCAGTGAGGCCTGCAACATCCTACCTCCCTCGCACGATGTTCGATCTGAAGGTCACGGGAGACCCCGGAGCCACGGTGGGACTGGTGGCAGTGGACAAAGGCGTCTACGTCCTGAACAACAAGCACCGGCTCACGCAGAAAAAGGCAACATCTTTATTCTCCAAACAGAAATGCAAAAAAAAAAAAAAAAAAAATCCCCGAATGTCATGGTCGGTGTGCCGTTTGACCCAAATGCAGAGACAGAAGCAAATTTGACGATTGAACAGGTTTATTCAGTGCAGAAAACCACGAGGGCTGCAGCCTGGCAGCAGCGTCACAGGTCGGCTCGTGGCGAGGCCGTGCCGTGGCATGGTCGTGGCCGTGGCAAGGTCAGGTTGAGGTCGTGGCTTTGCGTGGCGAGGTCAAGGAGTGACAAAACCTCGCTGCTTAGCAGAGCAGCCGAATCCCTCTGCAGCAGCAAGGGAGTCTGGAAGGGGAACGATCCAGCAAGGAGCAGGTGGCCGGGGGAGGTTTATATAGGCAGGCAGAGTGGCAGTCCCCAGATGAATGTAATCAGCACTCAGCAGGATCCAGGGAGGCTGAGACTGTGTTCGAAACCGCATAATGCCTACTACATCCTTCCATACACATATGGTCCATACTGCATACTGCATACCCAGTCCATCAGACAGTATGCAAAGCATTTACACTACAGCATACTACAAAAGCTGATTTCACTTTAGCTCTAAACTCTTCAAATGTATAACTTTATCGAGATTTTTTTTTTTTAATTAAGTGACAAAGTGGTTGTTTAGAGCCTGAGTTTGTCGTTTATTTGTCCAAATACCAACCATTTATGGTTTTGTTAGGACGAATTCGGCAAATTTAAGCCAGTAGTATTTAAGCCAGTGAGCAACGCACCTCCGGGTATTTTCAAAAAAATAAACCACCCCTTTCCCTTTCTCATGCAAAAAAACCTCAGTGATAAATCTGTGCTTTTACTTTGAAAACAAGAAGCCAACCTTTCAGCAATATATCTCGCTTAACATCGCCGTTTGGACCGTTGTCCCGTTAACGGAATTGTACCAGTTACGATGCCTTACAGATGGAGAGTTTTTTCGGCTCTTCAACAAAGATCGGCTCAGTGTCTCCCGCTGTCAGTCGCGTTGCATCTTGGGTAATTTCAGTATGAGCAGTAAACCCACGATGTATACTCAACATTTCTGGTGAATGCAGTATGCATCCAGGAACTTCTTGCATACTCACAAATCGCATACTGCCAGTGTAAACGCACTGCATACTCAATAAGTTAGTATGAGTAGTAGGTAAGTATGCGGTTTCCAACACAGCCTGAGACTGCCTTCTAGAACAGGGTCCTGACACTGAAAAATTGTTGTGACTTTTTAGTGGCAGTAGAAATAAACTCCATACCACTTTTTGATGTAGGATACATAAATCAAAATTACTAAATGACCAACACCATACAGATTACTTTCAGTTATCTCCAGGTGGAGGAAAGGACAGCATGGGAGTTTTCTACGATGCGGGGCTGATGTTTGAGAGCAACACTGCTTCAGGAACTCCTTACAGACAAGGTGACTATAATGGATATATAATGCTTCTACTATAATGGAGGTTACCACCACTTTAGGTGAGAATCACAGCTCTGAATAATGCCATTATTACAAATTCAGTCTCTTCAAGTCACACTTGCAATTTTTCAGTCTCCATATGTACTGATGAAGAGATATTACGTGGCATTAACTCTTTACTCTTTATTTGCAGTTGATAAATATAAATCGAACAAGCTGCAAAAGGAGTGCTGCATGGATGGCATGAGTGAAACGCCTCTTTCATACAGCTGTGAGAGACGCAGTGAGTACATCGTCGACGGCCCGGCCTGTGTGGAGGCTTTCCTGGACTGCTGCAGAGAGATGACAACCCAGAGAGCTGACAAGAAGGAGGAGAGTCTCAAACTGGCTCTCAGTAAGAGACGGAGGCTCAGGAGAAGGTCACTGTAACACAAGCTGATCACTGAAGTGACATGGTTTTCCCTGACCCCTCAGGTGAAGAGGATGACGAGAGTTACTTGGACAGGGTTGACATCGTCACTCGCAGCAGCTTCCCTGAAAGCTGGCTGTGGACTGACGTCGAGCTTCCCGAGTGTCCTGCAGGAAGAGCGTGGTGAGTCAGCAGCAGCCAGTCGATGCACATCCAGAGGCTTCACCTCTACAGCTGCATGTTTAAATCCCCAACGCTGACCGCTCTCCGTGTTCCAGTGACCCCACATCAGTTCAGAAGAGTGTTCCCCTGCCCGACTCCATCACAACCTGGCAGTTAACCGGCATCAGCCTGTCGCGGACTCACGGTGAGCAATCCCAACTCACAATCTGAGGTGTTTCACCTGCGCCTCTCCTCTTCTTCACACCCTTCATGCTGTCTTCCTTCTTCAGGAATCTGTGTTGTAGAGCCGTTGGAGGTTATTGTCTGGAAAGAGTTCTTCATTGACCTCAGGCTGCCTTATTCTGCTGTCCGAGGAGAGCAGCTGGAGATCAAGGCCATCCTTCACAACTACAGTCCTGATAAAATCACTGTATGTTTCAGCTCGATTTTCTAAATCACAAAAGTTATTTACAGCATTATTTCATATTCCCTATTTGCCTTTCCAGTGAGACTTGAAAACAAACCAAATAAGTTGCTGATTTTGTATCAAAACAGAATTTTTTTTTTTCGGTCACAATTTCTTTTCAGACATTTTCACGTTTTTTGTCCCATTAAAGGTGCTGTAGGCAGGATTTTGCTAGTCAATGCTAACTTTTCTGTGTTTTCTTTGGATTAAATGTTAGAGTATCCATTGATAATCCTTTAGGAGTGTAGCATAACTGCACTACTGCGAGGGTGCAGCGTTTCCCTCTGTCTCTGTTCTGAGCTGAAAAGGAATCTCAACAGCTCCAGGTATATTTGACCAATCAGAAGAGCCCCTGAGGCTCTGACCGTGATTAGTCGAGGGGCGTTCGTCGCACGTTGTTGTGGGAGGGGCTTAACTTGCGTAAGGGCGTGATGTCAGAGAAAACAAGACAGGATTGGCTGTGCTGGGTTTCAAATCACTATCTTAGATGGGTCAAATCACCATCTTGCTTACGTAAACCTAAGCAAGACGGCGGAGATGCAGAATCCTGCCTACAGCACCTTTAATTGATGAAGATTGATTATTTAAGGTAGGGGTGCCCAATGCTGCTCCTGGAGAGCCCCTATCCATCATGTTTTAGTTCTCTCCCTGCTTCAACACACCGGAATGCAATGACAGGCTCATCACTGGGTTTTGTTCGGTGCTTGGTGATGACACAATCCTTAGATCAAGGTGTGTTGAAGCAGGGAGAGAACTAAAACCTGACGGATAGGGGTCTCCAGGGACAGGATTGAGCACCACTAATTTAAGGCATTTGAACCCTTGTATTGTTAATTATTACAAAACTTTAGTTCTCACTAGTATATTCTGGGGTTACGGTTATTTGTATCTGTAGAAATAAAAGGTAATCAGTAGAGTTGCCAAACGTTCCTTGAAAAACGGAATCGTTACGTATTTGGATGTAAAGGTGTGCGTTCCGTATTGAGCTGAAAAGGAACGCACTTTGTTCCGTATTTTTGTGAGAGTCAAAACGTGAGCAATGGAACTTGCGCTTTTTTGTGAAAACTTACGGTAAATGGTTCACCGGCTCTCTGACGTTCTGTGACCAATAAGCTGACAAACATGGCTCGACAACACAGAATCACTCTTATCTAATTGGTCAAAAAAAGACCGTTCCCAGTAGGCTACGGCAGTTCATTGGCCAATAGTCAGTCTCGTCACAGAGCGCACAGGAAGAAGTAAATCAAAACATTAAAGCAGCGCGCAGCATGGCTTCCATATACACGTAAGTTTGTGCCGTTTACATATTGGATATATTATGTTTAGTTCATTGATTTGCGTCTGCTGCTGCAGACTGTGGTGTGTTTTCAGTTTAGAAACAGCACCTTGTTGTTTTTTTTTTTTTTTGTTCAGAAGGTTTTCCAGTTTTGATTTTGCACTTTTTTAATTGAAAATAAAAAAAGAACATGTTAAAATCCAGAAGAGACAGCAGCTGTTTGATGTTATTTTGCACATTTAGCAATAAGTATAGAATAGAATATAAAAGAATAGAAAAGAATAGAAGACTTTATTAATCTCGCAGTGGAGAAATTTACAGGTGTATGTGCAAATCATACTAGAACTGATAATAGAAGCTAAAGACAATGAAGATCTAACTGTATGTACAACCTGAATCTTAAAAATATAGCAGGAAATATACAATATATACAATATATACAACACAATATGCAATATGCAATATATAATTATTAGAGGTGTCCCCGACTAAGAATTTCCATAGTCGAATCTGATTCGTCCGAATCTGCCAATAGTCGACTGATAGTCGAATCTATCATCTTGTTTGGCGTGGGGGGGGGGGGTTGGTGAAGCGTGCCAACACGGGCGTCGGAGCAGCACAGTGCAGAGCAGTGCTCACGGGGCGCCTATGCCTACAGTCGGGGCCCTCCCTGATTGCACTAATAATACAAAAAAATAAACAAAACAAAACAAACAAACAAAAAAAAACACAAAAAAAAAAAAACACAAAACAGCGCAGGCAGGTAAAACAACACTTTTTTTTTCCCCTACACACTGACACACAGACTGGAACAAAGTGTTGGTAACTCTAAACATCAAACAAATGAAGTATAGTTCAAATGACCAGAACCGACCCCACTTCTAACAAACGGGCTAAAGCATGTCATTTATTTGTATCTATAATCTCTGCAGATAAGCTTACAGTTTTTGGCTAAACAATTTCTCACATTATCTGCTCAAATTAAATGAAATAGGCTTAATTGCGCTGTGTCGGGTCGGTTTCGCAGCACAACATCCATGCAAAAACAAACATTAAATTAAATAGAATTAGCCTTTTAGACAAATAAAATAATAATATAATAATAACCTAAAATATTACAATTAAACGAAATAAAAGTCAGCATTAAAAATGAGAAATAAGTAACAGAACCGTCTTTTATTAGCCCAATTATCTGGCTACCTACCCGTTTAAGGTGGAAAGCCATGTTGTTGTGAAGTGATATGAAAGGACACAACTTGCATTTGACATTTTTTTGGATCATCTTTGCCTTGTCTGAAGTTCTGTTTTTTTTTTTTTTTTCTGACATTGTGAGCCTTTTAAAGCGATACTTCAACATTTTGGCAAATTGGCCCATCTAGGGCAATTCGGTAGTCATTTAGAACAGCATACTTACTTTTTTTGTGAGGGCGAGCTGTTGTTTATTCAGCGGTGCGTCTGAGGAGAGCTTCACGGCGGACATAATGGAAGTGGACGGTACAGTTGCTTCCCCTCGTCAAACTCATCAAATACACAATCCAACAACCCCAAAACACACTTTGGTGGACACGTTATAATCCGCACATTCACTACGCTGTGAAACACCAACAAATAATATTGTAGCGTTACGACATTGAAGCAAATATTGGGAACTACTTTTTCTTTTGAGATCACTACGCCCAGACGCCATGTTTAGTAAGTAGTTCCGTCTTAGCAATCTTCGCAAAAAAACGCTCAATCTCGTAATTTTGCATTAATATTTCACAGCGTAGTGAATGTGGGGATTATAACGTGTCCACCAAAGTGTGTTTTGGGGTTGTTGGATTGTGTTGGATTGATGAGTTTGACGAGGGAAGCTACTGTACCATCCACTTCCATTATGTCCGCCGTGAAGCTCTCCTCAGACTCACCGCTGAATAAACAACAGCTCGCCCTCACAAAAAAAGTAAGTATGCTGTTCTAAATGACTACCGAATTGCCCTAGATGGGCCAATTTGCCAAAATGTTGAAGTATCGCTTTAAAGTTCAGCCAAATCACCACCAAGACGCTGCTCTGTGACGGAGCTCTGCGCAAAATCGGATTGTGCCACTCACCATGGTGGTTCATTCACAAACAGTAAATAGATAGAATATTGAATAAAAGTACAAGTACATTTTTCCACAGTATATTTGATAGGCTGACATTTATATTAAATAGGCTTTATATCAGGTTTATTTGGAAAAAACAAGCAATTCTATGTAAAATCATCAGTCATTCAGCACCCCCATACAGCTGTAATGGAATGGTCCTCGTTTAATAACCACATTTTTTCGATGCTTCGACTGCGTGATTGGCAGTCGAATCAGGCCCCTTCGAATGAATCGTCGAATCGTCGACTATCTGAGGACACCCCTAATAATTATACAGTATGATATAATATGTTTTAGCGGAGTGAATGTATACAGCAGAGTGAATGGATGATAAAGTGTCGCTCAATTTCTGAAAAGGGGGTGGGTGCAGAATATTATATTTTCCACACAGTAAATTTTCAAGTGTTAAATTAACTCTGAAAGTGTTAAAGAGTGGATTCATATATACCCTTTTGTGGTGTTAAAAATCAACACTGGCAAGTGTTTATTTTCTAATGCTGACACTCTGTGGAGTTCTATTAACACTCCTCTCTGTTCACCAGTGTTCATATTTAAAGGGACTTAAAGGTGCTGTAGGCAGGATTTTGCTAGTCAATGCTAATTTTTCTGTGTTTTCTTTGGATTAAATGTTAGAATATCCACTGATAATCCTTTAGGAGTGTAGCATAATTGCACTACCGCGAGGGCGCAGCATTTCCATCTGTCTCTGTTCTGAGCTGAAAAGGAATCTCGACAGCTCCAGGTATCTTGACCAATCAGAAGAGCCCATGAGGCTCTAACCGTGATTGGTCGAGGGGCGTTTGTCACACGTTCTTGTGGGAGCGGCTTAATTTGCGCAAGGGCGTGATGTCAGAGAAAACAGGACAGGATTGGCTTTGCTGGGTTTCAAATCACAATCTTAGATGGGTCAAATCGCCATCTTGCTTAGGTAACCCTAAGCAAGATGGCGGAGATGCAGAATCCTGCCTACAGCACCTTTAAGGCAACTTTTCAAAATTTACCTCAGTGCTGCGGCGATAGGCGCTGCGGGTAACTGCAGCCACCAGCCAAGGTGGCACGGGAGCGCGCACAAACATTTTACAGAAAGTCTGTCTTCACAGCACTGCACCAGGGATGCTCATGCTGTTTACTACGTCACAGTTTACTGCAAGACCACAGTGCATATTATATGATTTTTGTCAGCATCCGTTTTCACTCCCAAATGCAGCTGAAGTTCCCTCCATGAATCAAACGCATATCCAATATTTATTCGGGTGCCTGCGGCTTCGGTCTTTTTTTTTTGCGAGATAACGCTGATAAAGTCTTTTTTTTCTTCGTGGTGTTTTTTGTGGGCTTTGAGTGGATGCAGTTATCCGATTGTATGGGAGGGGGGCTCGGCTCGTGCTTGGATTCACAGACCGGGAGCAAATGTATAATATACCGGGAGAGCGGACAAATGAAACTACAAATAGAACTACAAATTAACTTTCTTCTGTTGATTCTTGGTTTGTCAGCAAGTGAGCAGCGGTGTATTTGCACACGCGTGATTCATTTGAAGTGTGGACAGAGCGGTGTGGGTCTTCTCTCTGCTCTGACTGCAGCAGGGAGTGCTGCGTGAGACTGGCCGCCTGTGAGTGCTTTGGGACGGGGGAGGGGCTCACGCAGCACCCACTGCTTGCTGAGGACAGCGGAGACGTCCTGTCACGTCTCCAGAGCACCAGAAAAAGTCGCTAAATTTGTCGCTAGTTACTTTTGACAAAAAAAAGTCGCCAAGAGGCTTTGGAAAGTCGCCAGATTTAGTGAGAAAGTCACCAAGTTGGCAACACTGCCCGCCCCTGATCCCAGCAGTGTTTGAGTCCGCATCCACGGCGGCCATGTTCTTCCTGTGCGGCAACGCGCATACAGCGTCAATTTACGTGTGGGATTATTGCACATATACTATACAGTAGAATTGTACAGTCTGACAGCGGTGGGGATGAAGGACCTGTGGAAGCTCCTTCCTGCACTGAGGGTGTCTCAGTTGGTCACTGAAGGAGCTGCTGAGCTCCTCTACCGTCCGGTGCAGTGGCTGAGAGCTGTTGTCCATGATGATGGATGATACTTGAATGATAACTGTCTCACTGTATGCCTCAAATACAAACTGATCAAGCTGATCATGAGTTATTACAATCTTGTTACTGTAGGTGTAATGCAGTAGCCTAATGTGTTTTTATAGTCTGTAATAGGTATAACTGTGGCAAAATGCTGTTATGTATATGTTTTTGACCCCCCAAAAACCCAGTTTTTATTCAGCTGCCCGCGAGAGGCATTCCTTATTTCAATCTCTGGGAGTTGGCAACCCTAGTAATCAGTGTATTACTGCAGCGGCCTGATACACGTGAAGATTTTCACACTCTTGTTTGTCTTTGTGTTGCTTTTCAGGTGCGAGTGGATCTGACGGAGGCACAGCATGTGTGCAGTGCAGCATCCAAACGTGGGCGGTACCGTCAGGAGGTCAACGTCGGACCACAAACCACACGATCGGTGCCCTTCGTCATCATCCCTATGAAGGAGGGAGAGGTCCAGATTGAGGTCAAAGCGGCTGTCAGGGACTCCTCACTCAGTGACGGCATCATGAAGATGCTTCGGGTGGTGGTAAGAGACACTGACACAAATTATTTCCCCTCTCCACAGAGTGGGAAGAGTTGATTTCATGCTTCAACAACAAAAAAAATAAGAAGCTACACAGCTGCAAAGAGCAATTTGAAAGTTAAGATATTCAGAGGTTAAAAAAAAATAAAACACGTGTTTCTGCTAGGCTGTTCATAACAGCACTCTGCGTGGATCAGCTCAGTTTAGTGGATCAGCTTCATGCCAGATTCCATACAATGGCTTGAGGTTTATCCTTCACTGGGCAGATTAGCTTTGATTTGAACCATAAGATCCATAGTGATATTTAACGCTTGTCCATGTTGTTTTTCTAGCCTGCAGGTGTACTCGTTAAGAGTCCTAAGATCGTCACTGTGGACCCGAAAGGTGTGGCTGAGTTCTTTAAACTCACTAAAACCATTAATCATCCCTTACATTCTCAGTATTTCCCCACTGCTTTTCCATTCAGGTGGAACACAAGAGGAAGTTATCAACAGTCAAATTCCCAAAAAGGATATGATTCCAAACTCACCTACGAGCACACACATCTCTGTGACAGGTAGGAGATATCGACATATATATTCCAACTGTGGTGGACTGGTTAGCACTCTCTTGTACCCCTTTAACACTGACGATCTCGCACCGCCAAGATCTTTCGGATGCTGCAGCAGCCAACGGCACTGCGTGCTGGTGCACGCTGTTCCACGCAGCTCTACCCCCATTCACAATGAACAAAGAATGCAAATGGACTTTGAACATGGCTTTACGAAATGCGTTGCAAAATGATGCAAAATCAATTTGCCAAAGTCTGAAGCTTTCCAAGACTGTCCGAAACGAAGTTTCAAAATATGAAACATGTTTAAATTTTTTGTTGCGGAGTGTGATGAACTGACAAGAGCCAGATTGTACTTGAACAGTTCGAGATAAATCTGCAATTTGTGGCTAGAGTCAGAATTGTTCATCATCTATGCATGGTCAATTCCAAAATCATATGGGAAGAAAAAAGTAAAAAAAGTCACAGAAAAAGGAAAACTGCCACATCGGACAGTCACAGATGTATTTGTGAGTTCATAGACTGTTCTCACAAAATCTCGTTGGACTGTTGCCGATCTAGAAACACGTCATGAAGCCATGATCTCACCTGGAAGATAAAATTAGTTTCTCAAGAACACTACAAATGAGGAACCATTAAAAGCATTATGACAGTTTCACAATGGTGTGCCCGTAATAATTATATGACCCAACAACTTCTCCTTGTATCATCTCCACCTTCCACACTTTTCTTCACTGCTACATCCATTCGTTCTCCCTCATTGCCAATCAGTGGATATGTGGCAGCAGAATAGGTTCTTTGATGGTGTAAAATAACTTATTCCAAGTTAATAACCATTGTACAGTCCCGGTAACTTCCTCCTCAAAATCACTGGCAGAAATGATGATTCACCGCTTTTTACGCTGTTTTAATGCTTGCATATACAGTCGTGCAAAGAATTCCGTGTGGAATTTAATCCAAAACATTAAAGGAGCTATCTGTGATTCTGTGCAAGTTTGAGCCCTGACTTCAGTTTGAAATGTTGGCATCGCCCCCGAGCTCTCTGACTGGTTCCTCACATTGAGAAAACCCTCCCACTTCCCCCTCCTCTCTGCTCCCACCCAGCATGCACGACGCTACAGGCACATCCCATATGCATGCACAATCCTCCGGAGGAAACACAGCAGAAGCCACATCGACTCTTTTTTGTTCAAAATAAATGGCCACTTCATCTCAGGTAAACCATATTTTATCTTGTCACCACATGTTCAATGCAGAAAGTAGCTGCAAAAATGAATTTGTAACAGCAAGTGGACTTTCCCTGTTGCTCCTTCGGCTTCCATGCTGGTCTGTGTACAGCTGTTGTGCACACGCTGATGACCCCCCCAGCGCCAGATATCCAAAACACGCTGATCAATGTGTGATTTTTTTTCACAGAAATATAGCATGGACTTCCTAGTACATGATGTAAAAAGCATTTTTCTCGTACTGGTTAAATTAAAATCACGGATAGCACCTTTAATACAGGATCAGTTCTCCCACTGTTATTGACAATGTGAGATATAAATGAGATCAGACCAAACTGCAGGAAAACGCCGTCTCCGCATAATGTACAACTCTGTACGTCGTTTTCTGCTCACTATATTTGTGTACAGTCCTCCAGCACTACGATAACTCTCTGCCAGCATTCACTCGTGATGCATCGTCAGTGCGCAAAGAGAAGTTCTTATTTTCTAAAGAAATCACTTCTTGGATAACCCAGCACCATGGCGCATCGCGGTTCACCACCGCAGTGATCCACAGGATTTGGTACACTCAAATCATCAGTGTCAAAGGGGAAAAACCTCACAGTGTGAAGGTCACTGGTTCAAATATTCAGGCCAGTCTTTCCAATGAAGATGAAAGTTTCCAGATATGCTCACTTCCTAAGTAACAGGTTCAAATGTTATGTGTACAGGAAGAGAAGAGGTTTCAGCTCTCGTGGAGAACGCCATCAGTGGGAAGTCGATGGGTACACTGATCTACCAGCCCTCGGGATGCGGAGAGCAGACCATGATCCACATGACTCTGCCTGTCATTGCAACCATATATCTGGACAGAACCAACCAGTGGGAGGCTGTAGGCTTTCAGAAACGTGATGAAGCCCTCCAACACATAAAAACTGGTAAGTCAGTCAGTCAAGCACAAATACCTAACAAACACATGGGATCTGAATAACTATAAAAATAAAATGCTGCCATCGAAGTGGCACTGCACACTGTTGATAGAGTTGTTGAAAAGGCTGTTTCTCTGTTTTATCCAGGCTATAATCGGGAGTTGACTTTCCGTAAAAAGGATGGGTCTTTTTTCGCGTGGAAAAGCCGCCCAAGCAGCTCCTGGTGAGACTCCAAGATCTCCATTCCATATGCACCTCCATTTCAGAAATACACTGTACACATATTTTAAACAAATATGACATTCTCTCTTCTTTTAGGCTGACAGCCTATGTTGCGAAGGTGTTTGCCATGGCCCATGGTCTGGTGGCAGTGCAGGAAGAGCATATCTGTGACGCCATCAAGTATCTAATCCTCAATGCACAGCAGCCTGACGGCATGTTTCGAGAAATTGGAACTGTAGCCCATGGAGAAATGATTGTGAGTGAAATGATTGTGAATTCTGCTTATTTCCCTTCAAAACTGATTGAGATGAATAAACAGCTATACCAGATTTATCTTTTAAAATCATATTGATGCGAGCATTGTGAATGTGACTGGGGTTCTGTCTGTGTAGGGAGATGTGAAGGGCACAGATTCAGACGCCTCCATGACGGCCTTCAACCTGATCGCCATGCAGGAATCACGGGCGATATGTAATGCCACTGTTAATGTAAGTATATCACCAGCATGCCATCTCTTCTCTTATATTTGCTTCATTTTCTCGCATTCTGTTTGCATGAGACTGTAGAAATTGTAGAGCTGGTAATACATTTTAAATGTGATGAAAATAGACACATAAAAGCACTTTTATTTCAAATATTTAATAAGTTATTCACCGACTTGGCTGCTTGGCTTATTTATATGTGTTACTGTTTTCTTCAGGCATGTTTGGAGGAAAAGGCTTCCGGACAGCTGTATCAGTCAAAAAAGGACTTCATGAGTGAAATCCATGTTTCCTTCACAATTAACCCAGACAAAAATGAGATATTACCAGGTTTACAGAATGATGAGGGAATTGCAGTTTCTAGTGTAACCAGGTTCAATCATTGATCATTGTGCAGACGAACAATAGCACACTGTTATTCGGGGAAATTGTCTTGAACTAAACACTACTCCAACAGTGTCAAAGTGCTTTACACTGATACTCCCGGCTGCCACACAAGATGCTCAACCTCCACTGCGAGAAATGTTTGCTTCACAGTCATACTTCAACATCTGGACAGATCGAGAAAAGTTGATCAAACCAGCAACCCTGCTTCCTTTTGTTTGATGCCTCAGGTCAATCCTACTGACTGTTTACTGCGTCCTCCATCTTTCCAGAGTCTGTCAAACAGCATAGACAAAGCTGTGGCATACCTGGAGAATCGCCTGGAGGGCCTCACCAATCCTTATGCTGTCGCCATGACTTCCTACGCGCTGGCCAATGAAGGCAAACTCAACCGGGAGATCCTCTACAAATTTGTTTCCCCAGGTGCGTTCACACTGGAAAATAACAGGCAGATATTCACACACGTTCACTCACAATATTTCAATGTTTATCAAGACCTGCAAAGTTTTAATTCTCATGACGGCCTACATGTTCTTGATAATTCACTAATTTATGCAGATAGCTCACATTTTTTGGGACAATGATTTTACCTCATTGCATATCCAGTAGAGTAGAATACAGCAGAATAGACGCCATTATCGGCTGTCAACTCATCCACACTGCACCCGGTTGCTATGGTTCCTTCAGCTGGTGGTGAGCCCTATGGAGTTTGTCCGCTCTCCACGTTGTCCGTTCAGGTTGAGCCCAGCTGGGCCCCGTGGGCAAAGGCCCATCCACCAGGCACTGGCATTTGAGTCCCAACTCCAGGTCTGGCTTCAGGCTGGGGCCCTGACTATGGCACACCAGGCCAATGTCACGGTCTTTGCTTTAACTCTGTTCATAAGGCCGTTTCAGTTGCTCCTTCTCCAGCCCATCACCCAGGACCTGTTTTTCATGGGTGACCCGACCAGGGGCATAAAGCCCCAAACAACGTAGCTCCTTGGATCATGCAGACACTCAAACTCCCCCTCGATGTTAAGGGGGCAGTTCAGGGAGGAGTAGAGCACAGCAGTAACAGGTTTTTTGTCTTTCAGAGTTGTCTCACTGGCCTGTACCTAAGAGATATAAATACACACTGGAGGCCACAGCTTATGCTCTTCTGGCCCTGGTCAAGACCGAGGTAAGCACACCGAGGCGAAAAGGGAGGCAACTTGAACTCAGAATTTAATGATGAATGGCTTACAGGAATGTTGTGGTCCAGTCCGAAGTACTGCGAGGTGGTGATGAGGAGGGCTGCATGCCACACTGTTATTCATCTTCTATATCAGTGGTTCCCAACCTGACCCCACCTCCACCATGCCATGTGTGATTACAAAAGGAAGTTGAAGGGACCTCATAATACCAATGTGTGTGTGGAATAAAGTTTCTTTGCAGTTTTCTTCACTGACGACTTCCTGGTCTTTGCTCATTAGATTGACACAAATGCCTTTAACTGTTTCCTGTTCTTCTTCCTTTCTGTTCATGAAGGCATTTGAAGATGCCAGGCCTGTGGTGAGATGGTTCAGCCAGCAGCAGTTTGTGGGCGGAGGCTATGGATCAACTCAGGTACAATAAAACTTTCTCCTCTGTCTGTCCACAGTGGAATTTCTTTGCTGTTAGCTCATCGCCTTTGCCTCATGTTTCCTTTGTCCTTTTTTTTTCTCTCCAGTCGACAGTCATGGTCTACCAGGCTGTATCGGAGTACTGGATCAACGCTAAAGAACCAGAGTACGACCTGAACGTGGACATTTTGATGCCAGGCAGGGCAAAGCCTGACAAGTTCAAATTCAACAGAGAAAACCACTATCAAACAAGAACATCGAAGGTGGAAACACAGTCCTTCACTGACATTCACAAGACACGTTCATGTCTACTCACCTTTCTCTGCGTGTGTGTGTGTATACATCTTGAAATCTCAACAGATTAATGATATAAACCAGGACGTGCTTGTGACAGCCACAGGATCAGGAGAAGCAACAGTAAAAGTACAATATCAGCTTTGTGTTTGGTCAATGTCATTTCAAGCTGTCATGAATGCTGTTAATATTTACATATTCTTCCACCTATGTTTCAGATGGTGTCTTTGTATTATGCTCTGCCTAAAGAAAAAGAAAGTGACTGTCAGAGGTTCAACATGTCAGTCGAGCTCATCCCAGGTAACCCGGTGCTTTCTGTCTTTTCCTATTTATCTGCTCATTTACATGTTGTCAGCTTGTCTTTATGATCTCTTCCGTAATCTCATGCTTTATTTTCTCAGAGAAAATGGATGATGACGAGAAGGTATTCCGGCTGAGAATAGAATTGTTGTAAGTGGAGCTCATCCTCAGTCCTGTTTGTTTGAAATCAGTCTTTCAATAATTGAGCTTGTTTGTTCTTTTTTTTGTTCCTCTCTTATTTTTCAATTTATTGTGTGTGCAGGTACAATAGCAAAGAGCGTGATGCGACAATGTCGATCTTGGACATCGGATTATTGACTGGCTTCACCGTAGATAAAGACGACTTGGACCGGGTGAGTCTTTTCACAAACACTGAGTTTCAAAGTCGACATTTCATGGAATCAAACTGGGTTTATTGAATGCTACACTGTGCTGTATTAATATTTGTATTGGTGTCACTGCTGGGATATCTGTCGACGGCCACAAAAAATAGGTCATTAACGATGATTAACAGGCAATCTGGGGGAAATAAATGATAAACGGTTAAAATTTTACATGAAGCCAGCAGACTCTCCTCGTCCCTCAGCCTGAAAACTCAGTTTCTCAGATCAACCTCCAAATCTACTTAATTCCTAATTTTTATCATCTTGGACCAAACAAACACTTGTACTCCAATTGTGATCATGTCCCCAAAGAAGTCCTGAGCTAGCTGCCACTGTCATCAAATTATAAACAAATCCAGGAAGAGGCAAAAAAAAAAAATTCTGTCCTGCAGCTTACATTCACAGCAACCAGAAAGCAATCTGAATTTGTATTACTTAGTAACCACTACTGGATGGATGAATATTTTCTTAAACTCATCGACAAAAATTAAAGACTGGAGAAATATAGTCTTCATTTCATGTGGTCTTTAAACTAAAACCAAAGATGCTGCCTCTTTTTATCATCTTACTTTAAAAACAAGCTTGTGGTTATGATGTGTGTTTGTTTCCATGCAGTTGTCGAAAGGACGTGCCCGCACCATTGCAAAATATGAGATGAACACTCTGCTGTCAGAAAGAGGCTCGCTCATCATCTACCTTGACAAGGTACGGCCATGTTTTTCACCCTCTCACCTCCCCTCCCCAGCATGGTTTTGCTTTAATAATATCAAGTTCCCCTTTGCTCCACAGGTTTCTCACACACGGCCAGAGGAAATCAGTTTTAGGATTAGGCAGACGCTCAAAGTGGGCGTCTTGCAGCCAACAACTGTGTCTGTCTATGAATACTATGACGGTGAGTCTCCAAGACTCGAACCGCCGCGGTTCAATTACCACAAAGCATTCTTCATGAACCATTTTTCATGTTGCAGAAACTCAATGCGTGAAGTTCTACCATCCAGAGAGGAAAGCTGGACAGCTTCTGCGGCTCTGCAGAAATGATGAATGCACTTGCGCTGAAGGTGAATGAAATTCAGCACTTTGGATGATGAAAGCTGAGGAGTCAATCAGTGTCTGTGTCTTTTGACCTTAGAAAACCGTAACATTCACACATCGTTTTCATATTTCTGCTCTCAGAGAACTGCAGTATGCAGAAGACGGACAAAATCAGCAATGATGAGCGCACTGCTAAGATTTGTGAGGCTACACTCACCAGCAAAATAGAGTTTGGTAAGAAACCTTTTGTATTTCTCGTCAAGTATGTAAGTGTTTCTCTACGCAGGAAAGAGAACAATCTGCCTCTCTCCTTTACACAGCTTACAAAGTACAACTGGAGGAGATTGCAGCTGATCTGTCCACAGACAGTTACACCATGCGGATACTGGACGTCATCAAAGAAGGTCATTTTCATTTTCAATACTTTTTTACAGTTTTAGTCTGTAAAAGGTCACATAGTTTTTATGACCGTGGTTTTTTTTATCCACATGAATTTAATTGTATGGATCTCCTGTGTCTATAGAAGTAGAAACAATGAAAAGATGTTCATTTGATGGAATAAATGACATGTATTATGAACTATATTTGCTCTGAGATAGTTGACAACGGGTCATCAAAAGAAATCAATTAATTAAATTATTAGACAGAGAGTTGATGGGAAGAGAATCATTTTCATCTTATTAAGAGAAAATTTGAATTGAAAATACTCTGTAAATGCTGAATATATTTTAAGGTGAAAAATGTCTTTAAAATGGAATTAAAATGAGTTGTCTTTGCTGTCATGACTGCAGGAAACACTGATATTGGTCCTATGGGTAAACTGCGCATGTTCCTCAGCTATCAGCACTGCAGACAAGCTTTAGGTCTTCAACAGGGTAAAACGTACCTCATCATGGGCTCGTCCAAAGACATCCACAGAGATGACCAAGGGCAGACGTATGTGCAGTCTGACTTTCTACAATGTATTATGTATTTCGACATCAGTTCACCGCTGACTCCTGTGTATCTGGCTCATTGTTTTTCTGTCTTCAGGTTTCAGTACGTGCTCGGTGAGAGGACCTGGGTTGAGTACTGGCCCACAAGAGCAGAGTGTCAAACGGCTGAACACCGACCGTCCTGTTTGGGCTTGGATGAGATGGTGGATCAGTATAGAGTCTTTGCATGTCAGCAGTGATGAAAGCCAGCGAACTATAACCTTTATTTTTATCCATCTCCTGTCTTTCATCTGTAACCTTGCATAGGAGAATAAAGTATATTGTCCTGAAAATTTGTTTTCATTTAGATTATCTGTGGCAGTCTGTGTATTACGGTGGCCGACAGGGGCCAAACGCACTTCAAAATTTCAGTGTGTCTCAGTTAGAGAAAACAACTTCCAGAACAGAAACGATTCAAATTCACAAACTGAAACAAAAATCTAACTGAGATGCAAATAGAGGAACTTGGTGTAAAGGGAAAAACGTGCTGCAAAAAACAAAATGAAATGTATCATCATTAAACAGAACCTTTTAAAACCATGTCAGGTAGGAGATGCCTGCCACTCATACACAAGCTGATAGTCCACATCAGCGCCAGAGCTGGTGAACAGATTCATGATTTTGTAAGTTACAATGTTTAGAATGGGGATTGAAAGGTTCAGATTGTGTTCTTGTATATACAAAAACACTTTCATCTATCACTATCCTGGTTCACAAACTGCCTACTACTGGCTTCTAAAATGTCCTGCAGGAAGTCATTTTATATGAACAAAGTTAAATGTAAACCCAGAAAGAATATCAGTATGTAATTCCTGTGCTTTTTCCCCCCAGAGGGAAAGTCAAACATTTGAAGCACCCCATCTCATTATACTATAATGGTGCGTTCACACCGGACGCGTTGCAAGCTTCACGGGCTCCACTGACGCCTCAAATTTGATGCATGTAAAGTCGGAATTCGACTCTTGTTCAAATCTACACACGACGCTTGCAACGCTCGCGACGCGCTGCAGCTCATTGGGGGGGGGAGGAGCTTCTGTGTCCTGTCTTCATGTTGACAATGGCGGATCCCATCGAGACACTGGCTTGGCTTTATTCAACAAAGAAAGCCAGAAAACGGCGTCGTCAGGTCCCTGTGCAACGTTTTTGGATTCATCTCAACCTGCAGCGGCAATCGCAACTTGGCGAATTTCACCATTTGCTCCAGGAGCTTCGTGAGGATGAGGTTCGCTTTCAGCGGTAATTCCGCCTCTCCCGGGTAGATACATCTCAAAAGTAAAACAAAGTATCCTTTCCCTTTTTTGCAAAATGAACCAAAACAAACCCTCATACTGTTCTTTGGTAAACAAATTGCAAGACCTCAGTCATTAAGGTAAAAAAAAATCCATGGCACATTCATTGAATAGACCCCTCTTTTTAAGAACAAACACTGGAAAAAAGAGGGAAACTGCTTTTCTTCTATTAAAGGTGAATCAAGTGTCTCCTAAATTCAAATATTCATACTGCATGAGCTCAAAAATAAAAGAAAATGTCCTTTTCAACAAAACAAACCCTCATTTCCTCAGATGAGCAAAGTCAATTAAAGGTGCTGTAGGCAGGATTCGGCATCTCCGCGAAGCAAGATGGCGATTTGACCCATCTAAGATGCCGATTTGAAACCCAGCACAGCCAATCCTGTCCTGTTTTCTCTGACATCACGCCCTTACACAAGTTAAGCCCCTCCCACAAGAACGTGCGACGAACGCCCCTCGACCAATCACGATTGGAGCCTCAGGGGCTCTTCTGATTGGTCAAAGATACCTGGAGCTGTCGAGATTCCTTTTCAGCTCAGAACAGAGACAGATGGAAACGCTGCGCCCTCACGGTAGTGCAGTTATGCTACACTCCTAAAGGATTATCAATGGGTACTCTAACATTTAATCCGAAGAAAACATAGAAAAATTAGCATTGACTAGCAAAATCCTGCCTACAGCACCTTTAAGGTGCACAGGTCATTTTCATGTTTGGAGCTCCTCCACATGCATTGATGAAACACTTAGCAATCACTGAAACATGTATTAATCAAACATGATCGAATTAAAAAACTACAAATCAACTCCATTTTGAACTTTTGTACATCATTTTTCTTCTTATCTATGACGTGTCTTGTCTGTCTTCATCCTTCTTTTTTTGCAACAGGCTACACATTTTTAAGACAGTTTTATTTATGGGGGCTTATTTATGGCCAAATAAGACCCCTCCCCCCCCCCCAAAAAAAAAAAAAAAAAAATATATATATATTTACAGTATATATATATATATATATATATATATATATATATATATATATATATATATATATATATATATATATATATATATATATATATATATATATATATATATATATATATATATATATATATATATGTATGTATGTATTGAAGGCCAAATTCAAGGCAACTGACCTGTCAATTTGCTTTGAATGACACCAGAGATGCTTGTTGTGACGTTATCATGGGAAGAAATCACAGTGTGTCCTTGGTGTTCGTGTTTGTGACTACTGAGATAAAGCTTCCTTGCAACAGGTTTCTGGTGAGGTGTCTTAAAGGCAAGTGGGCACTGCAGGTCTGAGTATCCACCTCCTGCTGGTGGATACAGGAATAGCTGGTTCATGGGGAATGTGAACAGGACCAGGGCCTCATGCACAGATCCCAGGTTGTCAATGTCGACATCAGTAAACCTCTCTTTGGCATGACAAATTCTTTAAAAGTCAGACAATGTGATTTTCTGGATTTTTTTTCTCGTCTTGTCTCTCATAGTTGAGGTATACCTATGATGACAATTACAGGCCTCTCTTGTCTTTTTAAGTGGGAGAACTTGCACAATTTGGGGTCAACTAAATACTTTTTTGCCCCACTGTAATTTTTTAACCTTCCTGATGTTTCCAACTTATTTTTGCTTTTACTCTTGTTGAAATTTGTTCAGTAAAGTTCCCTTTAACTCCTGACCTTCTTTGTTAGACACCTCTTCATGATTAATATCTTTCATATTCAGATAGGCTTCTCAGAGGTTGATGAAAATGCTTTATTATGCTTCAATGATGCGAAACTAAGTTCTTTAACAAAATTAAATGAAATGTAAAAACTTGTAACAAAATAACAGCTCTCTTAGACTCTTTACAAATATTAGATAATGTTCTAAATATGAACTCTTCTGTTAGAAAATCCAGCTTCAACAATAAATTTCTTAATAACTGTATTAAGATAGAAGAATATAAGAGTCTCACCAAAACACTAACTTAACAAACAGAAGAGATATATACTTTTAATCTTAAATTGTTTTCTTCATCCTGCTTTTCTTCTACATTCTATTTTTCATCTCGGTATGTTGGAACTTGTTTTTGCAGGTCATCTGAGAAGGTGCTCTTAAAGCTCGTGCCCGGAGTTTCCGTTCGTTTCCAACGTATGTATCATTTTTCAACAGAGCTTAAATGTGTCAGTCTGGTTCGATACTACAATATAATATCAGCATAGAGCAATATAAAAATGTATTTATGAGTCCCGCCTTCGTCTCATAGACCCCCATGTTATCCGAAAAAGCGCCGGTCAGCGTAAGCCAAGAGATTTCGAGCTTCCTCATTCTCGTGTTGTCAATCAAAGTGTGGAGCAGCCAGAAAGCACAGCCGCTCGCCCAGGCAGAGGAGAGTTAGCTCCGCAGCAGCCGCCGCGCTTACCTCGGATATATGTGCCAACCCCTCTGGCCTTACGAATAACTTGGTGGTGATTTTAACTCCAACAATTTTTTTTTTTTTTCAGTTTAGGAGGCATTTCAAGTTTATTGAATCTACGCCTTTAACACCATTGCTGAAGAACCATAGGTTCAAACCTTCACTTACTGATCCAGTTTTTAAAGCATGGCATGATAAAGGATTGAAAAGCTTTAAGGATTTCTATGAAAAAGGTTTTTTTTATTCTTTTGCAGATTTATCGCGTAACTTTGATCTACCGCCTACTCATCTTTTTAGATATTTCCATGTGAGAAATTGTGCCAATTGTGCCATTCTCCAGTTTTCCCTACCCCCACCCGAGCAGCCTTGGATCGAACTTTTACAATTACCTCCATCACAGAAGTCAATTACTTCTAAAATATATAACATTATTCAATCATATGATAGTTATTTAGCCACAAAAGTAAAACAAGCCTGGGAGACGGAACTCGGAGTAGTCTTCGACCAACCCTGGTGGGATTGTGCTTTGAAACTTATTCATAAGACAACTATTTGTGCTCATTTGACATTGGTCCAGTTCAAAGTTATGCTCAGGTGCAATTACACTAAAACAAGGCTTGCTCAAATTTTCCCGTCTACCATAGATAGTTGTGATAGGTGTGGTGGATCACCTTGTAACCTTGTTCATATGTTCTTTTCTTGTCCATCCCTAAATATGTTTTGGCAAATTTATTTTAGTACCATGTCCAAAGTGCTTTCAAAAGACATTAATGTATCTTCTCATGTGGCTATTTTTGGCATTGCTGAAAACTACTCCAACTTTTCAGCAGATCTGCAGATCTTAGCTTTCACATCTCTCATTGCTAGATGGCATCTCCTCGTACATTGGAAGTCAGCTAATTCCCCATCCAGTAGACAATGGATTGAGGTCATGTCTTTTCTAATAGCTGAAAAGATTAGATATTCCAAGAAAGGTATGACAGATAAATTCTTTCAAAAGTGGCAACCATTTATCAATTTTTTTGGAAAAGGTTAACACCCCCCACCCCCCCCCTCTTTCCCTTCTTTTGGTGTGAGGGTGTTTTTTTATTTTGTTTTTTTTATTTTAATTATTTGTTTTACTTATTTACTTTCCTCATGTTTTACTCTGTGTTGGAAAAAATAACAAAAAGAAATGGTGTGTATATCTCTATTTGCATTGCATAATTGAAACATTGTTTCTTTGCACATTAATAAAAATATCAAACAGAAGAATAACAATGGGTTCTGTATTCATTGATGAATTCCAATTGCTGTCCATGCTGCTGATATAGCCAATTGACTGTTGTGGTAAAGTTTAACAAGGGATCGCTGTTTACCAACAAATCCAAGGCGCTGTCCGTGGTGCTGAAATAGCCAATCCACCATCGACGTGCAGAGTAGCAGTTGGTCAGTGTATCATTCAAAATCCATGGCACTGTCCATGGTGCTGAAACAGCCAATCCACCATTGTAATGCAGAATATCAGTAACTCGCTCTTACGAGGGGGTACCCAAAAAAAAACGGAATTTGGTCAGAAAACAATAATAATAATGAGTTCCGACTTCTGGCCGTAAGATGTGCTGCAGGTAAGCCTCATGCACATCTGTGAGAAATTTGAGCTCCGAGAGTTACACTGACGCCTGTCAGGAGCTATTTAAAGCAACAGAGTGCAGAGGCGGTCTGCGATTTTTTCCAAAATGGCGACATTGCCTGGGAAGCCAGAGCAGCGCGTAAACATTAAATTCTGCTTTTTGCTGGGAAAAAACAGCAGCAGAAACACTCACCTTGTTGCAGCAAGCCTACAAGGATGATGCTCTGGCGAAGAATCAGGTCCATGAGTGGTTCGGGTGGTTTAAAAAGGGCCAGATGTCCGCGAGTCGGGTGCGCTCAGCCGTGAAAACAATGCTGAGCTGCTTTTCCGCTGTCCAGGGTATCGTCCACAGCAAGTTTGTCCCTCCAGGTCAGACTGTAAACCAGGACTACTACATGGAAGTCCTCAGACGGCTCCGTGAGGATGTGAGGAGGAAGCGGCCCGCGGAGTGGCGGAGTGGAGCCCGGTTGATCCACCACGACAGTGCGCCAGCGGGCACGGCGCTGCGCGTCACGCAGTTTCTGGAGAAGAATGAGATGAATCTCCTCTCCCATCCGCCTTATTCGCCAGATGTAGCCTCGAGTGACTTTTTCTTGTTCCCCAAGTTGAAGAAAGAGCTGAAGGGACAGCGGTTTGCAGATGTGGAGGAGGTGACAGAAAAATCGCAGCCGGCAAAAAATGGCACTTTTACGCACGGGTCTGACGACGCATTGGTGAAGTGGGAGACACGGCTGGAGCGCTGCATGAATGCAGATGGGGATTATTTTGAAGGCGATGGTGGTGTTTTATTTTGAAATGTCAGAAATAAAAAGTTATAATCAAATTCCGTTTTTTTTTGGGTACACCCTCGTACATGATGATTCCAAGGCGCTGTCCATGGAGCGGAAATAGCCAATCCACCATTGTGGTGCAGAGTATCAGTTGGTCACTGTTTTGGTAAAAATCCAAGATGCTGTTCATGGTGCTGAAATAGCTAATCCACCGTTGTGGTGCAGAAAATCAGTGGACCGTTCTTTCATGAGGATTTTAAGGCACTGTCCATGGTGCTGAAATAGCCAATCCACCATTTTGGTAAAGATTAACAATGGGTCTCTATTCATTGATGAATTCCAATTGCTGTCCATGCTGCTGATATAGCCAATTGACTGTTGTGGCGAAGTTTAACAGTGGGTTGCTGTTTACCAATAAATCCAAGGCGCTGTCCATGGTGCTTAAATAGCCAATCCACCATTGATGTGCAGAGCAGCAGTTGGTCACTGCAGACCCGTTGCCAGACACTCATCTCAGGGGGGGGGCATATCAAGTGTATGGGGGGCACAAATGTGTGTGTGTGTGTGTGTGTGTGTGTGTGTGTGTGTGTGTGTAGGGTTTGGGGGGTGAGGATGGTGCGGTGCGTGCTCGTGCTAATATATTTTGGGGGATTTAGCTTGAGGGGGCACAACATTTATTTGAGGGGGCCAGGCCCTCTCTTGCCCGTGCGTTGACCCTGGATACAACGGCAGTGCGATAAGCTGGGGGAGGGACATATGCTGCCCGCACAGCGGACACCGTACTACCAAGCCCATGAATGCCAGTTGGGGCCGTGCTTGGGAGAGGTGACAGCAGTACCCTGTGAGGAAGCCAAGGGATGGAGGCATGTGTCATCTGAACAATCAACCTCAATCACCGGCTGGCAAGCCGGCTGAGCCACATCCAGGAGAGGGACGGCAGCCCCTTCTTCCATCAGCTGCCACTGGTTCCACAGCCGGGGGGGGGGGGGGGGGGGGGGGGGGGGGGGGGGGGGGGGGGGGGGGTTGCCGTTTGCTGTGCATACCTGCACAGCAAACACCAACCACCGGCCAGGGTTCCAGCTTAGGCCACGTCCAGGAGACGGAACGGCTGCCCAGCAGCTCCCTCTTCCAACAGCCTACATAATGGCACCACCCGAAAGAGGCGGGGGTGTACACTTCGCACCAGCAAAATCAACTGAACAACAGTGATGCAGTGAGCTGCGGAAAGAGGGCATACGCCACCTGCACAGCAAACGCAGATGGGAGAGCAAGAGCTGAACTGTATCCTGGGAGAGGAACGGCCACCTGCTGGTCCCTGCTCCCCTTCTGCCCCGCCGCAACGGGGCCCAAGGCAGGAGATGGTAGCACAGAAGCTGAGGGAAGGAGGGTATACACCGCCTGCACGGCAAACGCAGATATAGCAGCTCAAATCAGCAGCGGGAGCAGCACTCAGCGGCACCCCATGGCTCCGTCACAGCAGCGTCCCCTATTCAAGGAACAGTGCGCGTCCGGCAATGGTAAGAAAATCCAATCCAGCAACACTGACAGCAGGCTACGCAACAGTGCAGCGAACACCTGCAGCACAGCTACAACAGTAGCGTGTCAAAGAGGCAATCCAAACACCCAAAGACGTGTATGTGTGCATCCTGTACAGAGTTGGTGTGAAAAGTAGGTCAGAGCAGCGGGGGCAGCAGCAGCTCCCCCATCCCCCCGCTAGCGGCGTCACTCGCCGGAGCTGGGGGCAACAGATCAGAAGACACTCGACAGCCGGTGTTACAGAGGCTGGGCCTCCCCCACCGCAACACACAGCACTGACTAGCTGCAAGTTACACGCTTGCGGCCGCATGGTACCACCCGCCATGCTCCTCGCCAGCCGCGGCGGCAAAGCACAAACCGACGGCACGGGGGTGCTGGCCACAATATGAAGCCGAGCCACCGGCCATGGTGAGCCCCGCATGGCGGAGAGTGCAACGCGGCTTCACAACAGTTAGAAGACAGTCATACCAGCCAACTGCGTTTCACTTCCTGAAGCCAGGCAAGGAACGCGAGCAGCGTCCCGTGCCCCAGTAACACCGACCATGCCACAAAGGCCGCGGTCAGGGGCGGGGTGGCCATTAGGAGGTTTGGGAGGTTTCCCGAACGGCCAGTGATTCCGGGCTGGCGGGGTCTATTCCGGGCCGGTGGCCAGAATTTTTTTTTCCATGTTGTTGCTGTCTGCTGCCTGCCTGCAACCCACCCCCCCCCCCCCCGGCCTGTTTGCACTACCACCGTCTCCGCTCCCGGTTACCAATCAAAGCATGCGTGCCCCCCCCCCCCCGCTCCTCATATTCGGATCGGAATAAAACGCGCCTCCAAACGAAGCTCCTGAGTGAATTCACACACCAATGATAAAACTCGTGCATCGAGCACGGCGCGGTGTCTTTTGTTGCGCGAATGCAGTTGCGTTAAACGCGTCCGGTGCCCCCCCCACCCCCGGGCCCGCGATTGAAGTGCCCCCAAAAAAAGTGGCCCGCCGCCAAATCTAATTGCCGACCCCTGCCGTAGAGTGTATACGAACTGAACGCCAGAAGAAAAAAGGAGCTGAACATGGACATGAGCCTTTCTCAATAGTTGAGATGATCCACCCGGAAAGCCACAGAAAGAAAAATTATCCATACCACCTTTAAGTGTCCTGCACCATCTCATTGATTTTCTCATGTTTATCTTTCCTCAGAGTGCCAATAGTGTTTCCCAACAGCTGCTGGGAAATCAGGTGTCTGTGTTTGCACTGAGAGATGTTTTTGGGAGGAATATGGAGGAGGCGGGAGGAGAGAGCTGGCTGGATAAAAGGAAGGAGCTGCTCTAGGACGGGACAGTACAGAACCAGGAGACGGAGGATGAGGAGGATGAGGAAGACTCGGTTGCTGCTGTTGGCCTCTTTGGCCTTTGCCTCTCTCACGGCTTTGACTGATGGAGCTCCGCTGTGAGTAGACCTGCTGCAGCTTCTTCAACGTTCTGTTTGATGGTAGACTGGGCAGAGGACTCAAACAGTGTACTGAAGTACAACTGCTGATATAATCCTGAAGTTAAGTACTGTCAAAACACTCAAGTAAGAGTAGAGAGCAAGACGTTTTTCAAAGTTATGTTTCATTTTTATTCTGAATGTTCAATACCAGGTCTTTCTTTTTCTTTTTTCTTCGACAAATAGAGATTTGCCATTTTTCAAAAGTAAGACTTCTCAACCTCAGAGCTGCACAATTAATTGCTAGAAAATAATTAAAATTATGTGCCAGCTAAAAAATATGTCAGTGTAAGTATGAGCAATATTACCTCTACTTGCACATGTATGCATAAAAAAAAGAGACTTATATACAGTTAATTGAGAATTTGTACTTACTTACCTCCGCCTCTCTCAGAAAATATAGATATGTAACTCCCGGCTGGCATTCGATGGTCATTAAATTTGTGTTGAAAGAATGTCATTTGATTAAAAAAACATTATTTCAATTTAAAAACAACGTTGAACACCAAATAGCTGAAGTTGTGTCATGAACTCGCCACGGATTCAACATTGAAATATCAACATTTTTAGACATAGCTTGTGTATCCAAACATTATTTTTAAGATTTTGAATTTTAAAAATTCAACTGAAATACATCCGTTGAAAAATAACATTATTCAATGTCCCAAAAGAAAAAAAAGGTTGACATGTTCTTTGCAAAGAAAAAAGGGAAAACCCAGTCCAGAGCTGAGATGAGAATTTCGAGTTGATCCTCTGCTGGATGATTATCAAATTCATCAATAGATCACTCATTGTGTGTAAAGTCCAGACAGCAGCTCACGACCTTTGCCTGAGCAAATATATGCTTTTGGCATGCAAACTTTAATAATTTGAGTGAACTGGACCTTGTGATAAAATAAGCTATATAACTTTCAGCAATCAAAATTATATGTTACATCACTATAAAGATTCAATTTGCGATAAAAAAAAAGAGGCCACGAAGCTTCATTCTGAGCCCTTTCTCAATCTGAGTCCCACAGGAAGTCACTGAAGAGCAGTATTGGCTTGATTTTTCTGTCCTCTCTCCGCACTGCAGCAAAGTCATGTCTGCCCCCAACCTGTTGAGAGTGGAAACAACAGAAAACATTTTTGTGGAGTGTCAGGACTGCACCGGAGGAGACATCAAGGTCCAAATCAACGTGATGAAGCACCCAAGGAAAGATGAAATTCTTGACTCCACGTCTGTGACTCTCACCAGTGCCAACAACTACCAAATGTTTGGACAAGTCAAGGTGAGGGAATTATTCATAATGCAGAAATGGTTCTCATGAAGATCCCTCATTTATCTCTCAGTGTGTCTGTTGTTTCAGCTCGCAGGTGCAAAGTTCAAAAAGGATCCCAACGAGAAGCAGTACGTTTACCTGCAAGCTCAGTTTGATGATCGACTACTGGAAAAGGTGGTCTTAGTTTCCTTCCAATCTGGATATATCTTCATCCAGACAGACAAGACCCTCTACACCCCCAACAGCAGAGGTAAGTCTCAAATGCTACTGAAATGTGATGATACTTGCTTTTATTAAGAAATCGATCACTACAATATGAATTATAGCTACAATAACCATTACAAAATACTATTCAGTTTGAATGTGTTTTCTATTGTTTTTAATAGAATTTGAAGCCAAAGAGGTCCTTTAAATATTTTATTCATTAACGGTTGTTGCTCTCAAGGCTTTGAAGTAAAGTTTATTTCCCAGCTCTAAAGCTCTGTGCATGTTAAGACAGGGCAATCAAAAGTAGGCCCAACGTAGACTCACTGATGACAAATGAACTCCCCTGTTTTTTTTTCCTCTTGTCGCAGTTAATTACAGGATGTTTGCTGTGACGCCCCAGATGGAGCCTGTGGAGAGGGATCCACAAACTAAATCTGAAGCCTCTATCGCCATTGAGATTGTGGTAATGTGTCTCATTTTTCACCAGTGCCAACGTGCAGCTGAAGACATTAAGAGCATATAGCACAAACATAAAATTCAATTTCACATAAACTGGAATATTTAAACGTTGTGCTATTTCAGTACTTTTATTAACATTTTGTAATGACAAACATTTTAGTATGAAATATATCTTTAAATGTGAGTTTAAGTGTTATGAGTGTAGGAGTAACAGTGGTAACACTTTACTTGAAGCACCCGGTATAACACATTATAAGTACATTTATAAAGCATTATAATGCCATTATAGCACATGTAGCTATAGTTATAAACACTCATAAATTATCACAACGCCAGGACCTTACCCTACTCCTAACCCTAACCTAAGCTGTATGATGGGTTATAAAGCATTGTGATCAATTATGAGTGTTTATAACTACTTACAATGTGTTATACCGGGTGCTTCAAGTAAAGTGTTACAGTTTTTTCCCCTCAGACACCTGATGGCATTGTTTTACAAGTTGATCCAGTCTCACTGAAATCAGGCATTCACTCTGATCATTATCAACTCCCCGAAATCGTAAGGTGAGTATTTTATTGATTTTTATTAGTTTTTAAATTTATATTTTTATATGAAAAGATTACAAGAGCTACAAGGTAAATTCACTCTAAAATCACACCGTTCACAACGATGGTGAGTACATTAAATGTACACTCAATACAGAAATACATTCAAATACAATTTGAATGTATTTTAAAGAACCCCGTGCTCACCCGCAACAGCTGGGATTGGCTCCAGCCACCCGCAACCCTGAAAAGGACAAGCGGTAGAAAATGGATGGATAGATGGCTTGCTGAATAATGAGTAACCAAAACGTAACCAGTGATGTAACCTGCCAATAACTATTTCAAATGTAGACAGCTTTGAACTGCTTGCTGTGCACCCAATAGGATCAGTATGAGGTTTAGAGTCTTGCTCAAGAACACTTTGACATGTGAACAGGGAGAGACGGAGAATCGAACCTGCAACCTTCCGATTGAAGAATCTGAAATATTTAATTACATTATTGACAATTAATACACTATTGGCTTTATCGCATGACTGTGTGTGTGTGTGTGTGTGTGTGTGTGTGTGTGTGTGTGTGTGTGTGTGTGTGTGTGTGTGTAGTCCTGGTGTTTGGAAGGTGGTGGCGAGGTTCCAAAGTAATCCACAACAAAGCTATTCAGCTGATTTTGAGGTGAAAGAATACGGTGAGTCTCTTCTTGACATAATCCCAGTGTACATTTTATTTCAAAGGAAGAATACATTAAAAAGCATTTCATATTGACAGTGCTTCCCAGTTTTGAGGTGAAACTCAAACCTCAGGACTCCTACTTCTACGTGGACAGCAACAACCTGACTGTGGAAATCAAAGCAACGTGAGTCAAATTTTAGAGGTGTTTCAGTTCAGGCTGAACTGTTGGAGTAACTGTGAGAAATGATAAAGCAAAATGAAGCATGGTGTAATCTGTGTGGCTTCTGTTTTCTCCATCTATTTTCTTTTTAAAATCCCGTTTCAGTCCCTGTGGAGGTTTGATTTGTCTGATTCTTGTGGTTTCAGGTATCTGTTTGGTAAAGAGGTGGACGGGATGGCCTATGTCGTGTTTGGAGTTATGCAGGAAGGACAAAAGAAAAGCTTCCCAAGCTCTCTTCAGAGGGTGCCAGTAAGTACAGATTAATCCTAATGCAAATGTTACAGAATAAAATCAAAAATTTAGATAGGTGTGGGGTTACATTGGTATCTGTAGTATTTGTACATTTTCACAATTTTCAGCATGCATTCTCAGTGCACCACCTTCTCATATTAAAGCTGAAAGTCTGCACTTGAGGCACTTTTCCTTTCAGCTCTGTTGATGTGGTTTGAAGTCTTTGGGTATTCAAGGAACAAAGTAAATTCAATTAATTGCACCCTCCATGACAGGAATAGTCCTACGCATTTATTCATACAGTAATAAAAACAGTTTAGAATGTTTACATGATGCCTGAAACTGGATTGTAAAAGTGTATGTAAAGAATCTGCTCACCTGTGGAACCACTTTGGCTTTAAAGTTGAAGAATGTTGAAATGTTTGGCGTTGAAAAGCTCAGTTGAACAGCTGAACAACAACTTCAGGAATGTCAGGTTTTTCATGTTTAAAATATATATATATTTCAAGTTATTTATGTGCCTGTGAAGAGAATATGCAAAATTGTATCAGTGTCTGAGTTTTTGGTCATTGAATGTTTCCCAGGATGTGTTTTTTCACTGTTCCTTGTGGCATTAGGTCCAGAGGGGTGAGGGGAAGGCCACACTGAAGAGTGAGCACATCACTCAGGTCTTTCCAAACATTATGGATCTTGTTGGGAGCTCCATTTTTGTCTCTGTCAGTGTGTTGACTGAGAGCGGTAAGAGACCAGGACGTCTGCTGGCACCACTTTGACTCAGAGTGGCAGCTCTGGTGTAGCTGAAAAACATCAACAGATGACTGTCAGCTCTTCAGCTCTTGCTTATTTTGTGGCTTCCTGTTGCAGGTAGTGAAATGGTGGAGGCAGAAGTCAGGGGCATCCAGATTGTCACTTCACCCTACACTATCCACTTCAAGAAAACTCCCAGATACTTCAAACCAGGAATGCCTTTTCATGTCATGGTGAGGTGCTTCTTTTGTGTGTTGATATAATTTAACTTTAAAAATTTGCCTTTCTGTCTACTTTAAAAAAATGTAAAACCTCCCTATCAGAGAGAGATGTCCTGATCAGGGTTGTCTGGGCCTGAATCAGTTCAGGTGACCAGGATTATTACAAAAGTGTTAAAGATAATTTCTACATTTTGCCAAGTCATTCTGACCACAATATGAGATACACTGCGATATTTCTCAGTTCCAGCTAAATGAGACCAGATATTTTATGGCTTTGAAGATGCAAATGTGTGTAAATGATGAACTGACTGAATACTGTCATAATATTGTTGAAGTCGCACTTCTTTTATTCAGTCTTCAGGTTTAGTTCAAAAAGCTGGTTCAATAAATTTGAAGTTGTTACCATTGTAATATTAATATTAAAGCCGCAAGCGGCATTGGTCGGGACCGAGCCTCCTCGCCGGCCCACAAATGACGTGTCCTCATACCTTGCTGGCCGAAATCCAGGTCACCGGGAGTTTTTGCTACTCTGTAAACATCCATTTTCTTGATTTTAATTCATTTTCCGTTGGAAAAAGGGCTTTTATTTAGTTTAGGAGGTCAAATTTGGGGTCGCGGTGGGGGGGGCGTAATAATCATAAGAAACGGACGAATAGCAATCGAGACCTTGCCCTCTGGGCTCGGTCCCTAGATAAGTAACGGATGAAGAACAATAGAGACCTTTCCCTCTGGGCATGGTGGCCTGCCTCCGGGCTCGGTCCCTAAATATAGAACGATGACAATAAACGAACGAAGAACAATAGAGACCTTGCCCTCTGGTCATGGTGGCCTGCGGCCACCATACCCTCCGGGCTCGGTCCCTAATTAGGGATGTGCGAGTACCGATACCAGGCTGATACTGGCCTTTTTTCAAAGTATCAAGTACTGTTGAAGGCTACCGATACCAGCCACCGATACTCAAGGCAAGAAATCCCACGCATAGTAAGCCCTCATCACCAGCAGATGGCGGGTAGTGCAATTGAATGGGATGCAAGCTGCCCTTAAACATGAAAGATTAAGAAGCCCTACTGTCCAGGAGTTGGTACTGACAGGCGCTGGGCGCTACACTGCAGCAGGTTGACTTCTCCATGTGCGTCACATCCAGTGCAGAGACAACAGGAATGACTCTGCGAGAATGGCTGCTCGTCTCACCAAAACTTCGCCGGTGTGGAAATTCTTTTGTATAAGCTGTAGGAGCCAATTTATCATTTATTTCATTAACCATCAGGGGGAGCAGTATGGGGAAAGGTATAAGTAACGGTGTGTTTCCACCGGACACGTTTAACACGACTGCATTCGCGCGACAAATGACACCGCGGCGCGCTAGATGCACGAGTTTTATCACTGGTGTGTAAATTCATTCGCACGACGCGTCACGCTGGTACAAATATGCAACACAAAACATCCTGCAGAAACATCACAACCCTCCTCATCACCGTCTCCTGCACAGCAGCAGTGGACAGGATTCTTCTGATGTTGTCCACAGTCCCTGTGTGCACCCGGCTGTCTGTCTGTCTGTGTTTGTGTGTGTGTTTTTGTGTGTGTGTGTGTGGTGTGTGTGTGTGTGTGTGTGTGTGTGTGTGTGTGTGTGTGTGTGTGTGTGTGTGTGTGTGCGCGCACGCGTGCGTTCACGCGCGCCCGCGTACTTATCGATGGTGCGGTTTTTGTTGTTTTTTGTTTTTATGACTGTTTTTACTGTTCAGCACTTTGCTTTGCTTTTATGAATATGAGAAGTGCTTTTGCAAATAAAGATTGAGATGGCTCCGCCTGCCACCATCGCTGCTCTGTATTTGGCATGGAGAAGTCAGCTCCGGCTGCGGCCGAGGCACCAGCATCACTTCTGGATGCATACGGCCCTATGGAGGCAAGTATGACCTCGGTGAGTTCCACCGTCCTCTGCAGGAGCTGCGCCTGGACGGCCGGTTCCAGCGCTACTTCAGGCTGACGCCCGGTTTCCACCAGAAGCGGTGAACAAATGAGACTGAGCACGCTGCTCGCCCCAAGCCGCTCGCCTTGGCCTCACACCAACTACTTTGCGTGGTCGGAGCCCTGCTGCCCTACGTCAGCACGTCGTGACGAACTCCGCGCTGATAGGCTGCCTGGTGCGAATTGGCTTGAAAAGTTCAATTATTTCAACTCGAGCGACAAGCGTGGAGCGATGAAGCGGCGGGCTTCGGGCAGCGATCGGTGAGCGGCGGGGCGGCGGCAAGTGGCAGTGCAAGTCGACGGGTCGCGCGGATTTTTTCGCTGGAAACCGCTCGCCGTCGGCCGCCCACTGCGTCAAGATTGAGCGACAATCGCGTCATTACATTGACTTTGTATGTAATCTCATTGCCTGACAAATTTGCGTCGCGTCCGGTGGAAACACACCGTAAGGCTCACAGTTGATCAGGGGCAGGTGTGCATAGAGGAACAGCGAACAGTCGTTTTACCGTGTTCGTTCGGCGGGTTGCAGGGTGTCTGACCGGTGTGTGGGGAACGTATGTGCGAGCTCTTCGGCTCCAGCTCGATGTGAAACTGTGGATATATGAGCCAAGGAAAATAAATGGGTTGCCGCACCCAAACAAAGAAGACGTGGAACTTTTTGATTGACCCAGCAGGCAGACACGCGTCCCGAGACCATTCTCCCTCTCCACCTCAAAGGAACTCGAAGTGTATCAGCCCTATAGGGAAATGGGCTTGTACATAAGCAAAAAATGAGTCAAGCTTTGCAGAATGCAAACTCTGCAATGCTAATTTGTTGAAACACCTCAGGGGCGAAACATGTGAACGAGAGTCTGACGCTGTTGTGCTGGAAAAAAAAAAAAAAAAATTCTTGCAGCCAACTCGACGGCAAACTCTGCAAAAGACCGAGAAACTGAAGAGCACCAATCCTAGAGCAGTACAAATAGACAAGCAACTCTTAGAGCACCTCTTAAAACTCAGGGGTTGTCCTATCTTTGACTTTAGCTCATAAAAAAAATCATTAAAATGAGTACATTTAAAAACTTGAGTTCATGTAAAGTGTAAAACTCAGAAAACAGTTTTAGCTTGCACTTTAGTTTAAATTTAAAATGTAAAACATTTAAAACATTTAAAAAACGTTAAAATAAGTTCATTTAAAAAAGTGTATTATTTAGAGTTATTTGTTTACATCTTGTACTTCAGTTCATTTAAACAAAATGTAAACTCAGAGAAATTGTTTTATCTTGCACTTAATTTCATTTAGAAAAGTGTAAAACTCGAAGAGTTGATTGTTTTATTTCTCAGTCTATTATTTTGGACTTAAACACAGTGGTTGTGCTGCCTTTTTTCAAAAAATAAAAAATAAAAGTAATTTTTCAAAAATGATCTGTCATTGCATTTTTTTTTTTAATTTTTTTTAAATTTTATGTATCAAAAGTATCAGTATGAGTGTTCAGTAAGTTCGGTGAGTACTAAAGATGAAGTACTTGTACTTGGTATTGTTCTGAAAAAAGTGGTATCGAACATCCCTAATTAATATTATTGTAATATATTGCACTAAAAACTAAGAGTTCTATTCATTTACGGATCACAATGCTATGATTTACTTGTCACTTGAGATCAGATTGCACTGTGTATGACCCCTGAGGTGAAATGAGATTAATAACCCTGATCAAGAGAAAAAATTGTAAACAGACAGGACTCGCTGTGGACAAACAGAGTGATTGACACCTTGTGGGAATGTTACAGTCTCCATGAAGGATAAAATGTTATCGGAAAGGGATTTAAAAAACATTTTTTTTGAAGGATAATTAGACAAAATTAGACAAAAAGCATCTTCATCTGAGGTCTACAGCCTTGGTGGCAGAAAACAGCTTCACTCTCAATAATGTACTTCTGGAGCAGTAAAAGCATGTTTAACGTCTCATATCTCAGCTCACTTCATTTAAAGATCGTAGCTGACTGTGTTTTCTCCTCTGATGCCAGGTTGAAGTTTTAAACCCTGATGAGACTCCAGCTACAGGCGTTCAAGTGGTGGTCTTTCCTGGTGCAGTTCAAGGTGTCACTGGGAGAAATGGTGTCGCAAGGCTCAACGTCAATACACAAGGAAACATTCAAACTCTCGACATCTCAGTAAGTCAAGGAAGGTTTTCTGAGAAACTTTGCAAACACAAGCAGAAAAGTGCATGAACACAACTTTTAGTTGTTTATTTTGTGGTGATCACATGGACAGAAAAAAATGTGGCTTTGTCTACCTCGATGATATTCTCGTTGCCAGCACCTCCGACACAGAGCACATTTGACATTTGCGGGCGCTTTTTCAGAGGCTCAGTGAGCACGGGTTGATTGTTAACCCTGCGAAATGCATTTTTGGCTGCACTGAAATTGATTTTCTCGGCCACCGTATCACCACGGGCGGGGCATCTACCCTCGCGTGGAGGCTGTCGCATTCTCACTCGGCTTGCACACTCAAGGAGTTCATTGGTATGGTAACGTTTTATCACCGTTTCATCCTGCGTGCGGCCCACATCATGCGCCCGCTCTACGAGGCTTTTAAAGGAACCACCCCGAACCAGGCCGTCGACTGGTCCGCAGAGCTTGAGTCAGCATTTGAGACCACTAAGTCGGCGTTAGCACGGGCCGCACTCCTGGCACACCCATCACCCGCCGCGCCTATCGCTGTCACCACAGATGCATCTGATTACCTCGTCGGGGCCGTTATGGGGCAGTTGGGTAATGGCTCCTGGCAGCCACTCACCTTTTTCAGCCGTCAGCTCACGCCCAGGCACCACAAGTACAGCACGTTAGACCGTGAACTGCTAGTGTCATGGTTAGCGGTGCGACATTTCAGGTTTTTGCTGGAGGGCCGCGAATTCACTGCGTTCGTGGATCATAAACCCCTGACGTTCACCATGACGAAAGTGTCCGAACCATGGTCAGCGCGTCTACAATGACAACTCGCGTACATTTCGGAGTTCACCACGGACGTCTGACATGTGGAGGGTAAATCCAACGTGGTCGCGGACTGCCTTTCCAGAGCCGTGGTCCTGACGGTCCACCTGGCAATCGACTACGCCAACATGGCAGCGGACCAAGCCTCTGATCCGGATGTGTTGACCCTTAAATCTGCAAACTTGGGTCTCCGTTTGGCAGACGTGTGTTTCGGGGCCTCTGATTCGTCGCTGCTCTATGATGTGTCCACTGGCAAACCACAGCCGATCGTGCCAGCTTCCTGAGGGTGCACAGTTTTCGAGGCTGTACACAACCTCTCGCACCCCTGCAGGAAAGCTTCGGTTCGCCTCGTGGCCGCGAAGTTCATGTGGCGGGGCCTCAAACACGACGTAAGGTCCTGCGCTGATAGCTGCGTGGATTGTCAGCGCGCCAAGATCCACCATCACACCAGGGCTCCACTTGAGACTTTTCCGGTTCCAGAATGGCGCTTCAATCACATTCATGTCGATTTAGTGGGTCCGCTTCCACCATCGCACAGGTTCTCCTACATTCTGACCATGGTGGACAGGACCGCTCGGTGGCTCGAGGCAGTGCCCCTCCTTTCTACGTCACATACGACGTTGCTCGCGCGTTCATCAGCTCATGGGTATCCTGTTTTAGCACCCCCGCTGACCTGTCCTCTGACCGCGATGCCCAATTCACATCGAAATTGTGGAATGCTGTTGTGGAGGGTCAGTCCGTTAGGCTTCACCGCACCACCACCAACCACCCACAACCACCCCCAAGCCAACGGCCTCTGTGAGAGGTTCCACCGGTCCATGAAGGCCTCCCTGCAGGCCACTTTGACGGCAACTGGGTGGACAAGCTCCCTTGGGTCATGTTGGGACTCAGAACAACGCGGATCTCCAGTCTTCAGCAGCCGAGCTGGTGTACGGCCAGACGTTCAAGAGTCCCTGAGGACTTTCTTCTCACACAAACGGCTCTGTGGTCGCCCCACGACGAGGCCACGCGCCTCTTTCCGAGTAGGTGCCAACGCTTTTGCCCCCTGTCCCCACCAGCCTACACGACAACCCGGGCTTGTGGGTGCCAGCGGACCTGAGTTCCGCCCGGTATGTTTTTTCTGCCACGAAGCCCTTCGCAGACTCTTCAATCCCCCTACGACGGCCCCTTTCGTGTCTTGGTGCACGGGGACAAGCAGGTGGTCGTTGATGGCGGCCATGCAGAGCGGGTTTCGGGGGGACAAGGTTGAAACCCGTTCACATGGACTGGACTGTCCTCTGATGTTGGCCCAAACGCTGCGTCGGGGTCGGCCCCCGACTGTGCGCCTGCGGTTTCCCCCGGATCCCAGTCCCCCGTTGCCTGCCTTCACAGCGGACGCTGCCACCAGTTCCCCACCCGCCTTCCCCGTTGACCTCGTTGCCCATCGCCCCCACACCAAGTTTCCATGGAGTCACCTGGGTGCCCGATTGTTCCCCCTCGTCATGCGGACTTCGTTTATGAGTGAATTCTGGGGGGGCTTGTGTGGTGTTCACGTGGACAGAATCCCCATTTAGACTGAGGGGTGGGGTTTCGCCAGCGTTGCACCGAGTGTTCAATTGGTGTGTGGTTCCTGGTGCATGGAGAATAAGACGTCAGCTCGAGCAGTTCACTCCGCCTCCGATTCTCGTTCTTCGGCACCACAATTTATTCATTTTCAACTGATGCATCTCCAAATGAAAAATTGTATGAAAAAAGAGAGGAGGGAGGATATGGTCAAGGGCACTGAATCTTTGGAGGAGCTGTTCTTGTTTCCAGTCAAGGGTGCCAAATATAATCATCGGTGTCATTGTTTAGACATCTGTTTGCTTCTCAACTCTCAGACAACTCTTGGTTCTCAACTCTCAGACAACAACTGAGTAAACCCTCTCCTTGATGACACCCAGCTTGCGACTCAAATCGATCATAACACCAATCAGATTGTCCATCTTACGACTGAGTTTACCCATAAATGGTCAACCACAGCTTATGCCTGTTCATTTGCAAAAACCGTCAGCCATTGGGCATCCGTTGTGGCTGCAGTCTTCCCGATCTTCCAGAAGCTCGGGCCATTGCACAGGCAGCAGACCTCTCTGAATCCGAATGGATGAACACCTTCAATTAGCTGAACAGACAGGGGCGCCAGGCACAACATCTCCCTCCACTTCCCCCAGGTGTTGATCACATACCCAGCAGTCTGAGTCCCATCCAAGCAGGAGGGTTGCCCCGCACGTTTGTTCTTCGTTGCGGAAATGGCGTCATTTGCGTTGAGAGACCAGCTGATCAAATCTGTGATTGGTATGTTCAAAAATCCAAAGCCAAGAGATTTCTCCAAGTCATACAGACAAGACAAAGTTTGGCAAGCAAGCAGAGACAATAGTAGGTATTGGGTGGGGGGTGGGGGGTGGCGGGCAGAGCAATTAAAAAAAGTGTCCGCCTTTTCCTAGAGCCAAGCAAGAAAGAACAACAAACAACATTGTTTAAGACAATTGTGCCAATGCTGCTGTTGGGTAATCCATTGATATCCACCATGTTTTATACAGTGTAACACGTGTATGTATGTATCCTGAAATACACACACAGAGAAATACACTCATAACACATAGATCAAGTTCAATATGTCTGACAAGTGGAAGGAACAAATAAAACTTAATTAATCCTACTCCTTCTCTATTGTTCAATAATCAAAATTCTTGATGATCCTTCTTCCTTTATTAAAGACCTTATTTCACTTTGTTCGTATTAATTCCAGGCCAGGACGGCTGGTCCGCTCCCGCTGAAAAGGCAGGCAGAGGCTAGAATGACAGCACAGTCATACACCACCAACACTGCCAGATACATCCATATCAGTAAGAAACACATGCAATGATATCAAACAGTTAAATATTAATGTGACGGTGTTACATAGTGATTGATTTTTTACTTTTTTTCTTTTTTCGAAAGGTGTGGATTCAGCAGATCTAGAAAAAGGAAACAACCTCAACATGAATCTGAACCTCAACAACTTACCAAATGGTAAACGAGACATCACGTACCTGGTGGGTCCTGTTTTATTCCTGCAAATGTAGTCACATGCTTGCTTGTGCTGGATCAGGGTTGACTCTGTCAACTGCATCTACAGATCCTGGCCAGAGGTCAGCTGGTGAAATTTGGACGTGAAAAGACACAAGGACAAGTGTTGATTTCCCTGAATGTTCCCATCACTGAAACAATGCTACCATCCTTCCGCATTGTTGCTTACTACCATCCAAGTGACAATGAAGTGGTATCAGACTCTATCTGGGTGGATGTTAAAGACTCCTGCATGGGCTCGGTAAGTTGTTTATATTTTCTACAACAGAGTTTATATGACATTAATGACAGAAAATATAAATTCTGCTTAATTTCTCAATGTTCCTTTCACTTTTAGTTGACACTGCAACCAGTGAGGCCTGTAACATCCTACCTCCCTCGCAGGATGTTCGATCTGAAGGTCACGGGAGACCCCGGAGCCACGGTGGGACTGGTGGCGGTGGACAAAGGTGTCTACGTCCTGAACAACAAGCACCGGCTCACACAGAAAAAGGCAATGTCTTTATTCTTCAAATAGATATGCAAAAGAAAAAAAAATCCCTTAAAAATTGTTGTGACTTTTTAGTGGCAGTAGAAATAAACTCCATGCCACTTTTTGATGTAGGATACACAATTACTGAAAAATCAAAATTACTAAATGACCAGAATCACACATATTACTTTCAGTTTTCTCAATCATTCATTTTGAATGTGAATATGTGAATAAATATGCAGGCTCCAGCAGCTGGAGACCTTCGTTCTGTGCACTCTAAGAGTAAATCTTGTGTTTGCTTCACAGGTGTGGGACAAAGTGGAGGAGCACGACACCGGCTGCACACCAGGTGGAGGAAAGGACAGCATGGGAGTTTTCTACGATGCGGGGCTGGTGTTTCAAACCAACACTGCTTCAGGAACTCCTTACAGACAAGGTGGCAATGCCGCCCCCCCCCCCCCAGCTCCACTCTCTGATCCGTATATGCCCCCTCAATATATATGTGAAACACCTTTTATACCAAACCATAAGTTGCTCTGACAAATTGTATTGATCTGAAACTGTGTGAGGCTGGTTTTTTGGAGAGGGAAATTAGTATAGTGCCAGGTGAACAAAGAAGAAAGGCCAACCAAGACAGAAAACAGCCAGAATAATCAAGCACTGGATAGACAGATAGGTGAATGGTGTAACCTGTATCTTTCTCTGACAGCACGGTCAGATACATTAACACACACGCAGAGAGAGTCTGTTTTGAGTTATTTAAAGAATTGACCTTTGTTGACTGCTCCTATTTTAAAGATCATCTTTTCTTTGCATCCTTTCAGAACCAAAATGTGTGGCCCCTCTGGCAGCAAGACGGAAACGAGCTTCTACTATAATGGAGGTTACCACCACTTTGGGTGAGAATCACAGCTCTAACTCAACAGCTATAACTCGATTATTTCAAATTCAGTCTCTTCAAGTCACACTTGCAATTTTTCAGTCTCCATATGTACTGGTGAAGAGATATTAAGTGGCATTAACTCTTTACTGTTTATTTGCAGTTGATAAATATAAATCGAACAAGCTGCAAAAGGAGTGCTGCATGGATGGCATGAGAGAAACGCCTCTTTCATACAGCTGTGAGAGACGCAGTGAGTACATCGTAGACGGCCCAGCCTGTGTGGAGGCTTTCCTGGACTGCTGCAGAGAGATGACAACACAGAGAGCTGACAAGAAGGAGGAGAGTCTCAAACTGGCTCGCAGTAAGAGACAGAGGCTCAGGAGAAGGTCACTGTAACACAAGCTGATCACTGAAGTGACATGGTTTTCCCTGACCCCTCAGGTGAAGAGGATGACGAGAGTTACTTGGACAGCATTGACATCGTCACTCGCAGCAGCTTCCCTGAAAGTTGGCTGTGGACTGACGTCGAGCTTCCCAAGTGTCCTGCAGGAAGAGCGTGGTGAGTCAGCAGCAGCCAGTTGATGCACATCCAGAGTTTTCACCTCTGCAGCTGCATGTTTAAATCAACAATGCCGACTGTTCTCCATTTTCCAGTGACTCCACATCAGTTCAGAAGAGTGTTCCCCTGCCCGACTCCATCACAACCTGGCAGTTAACTGGCATCAGCCTGTCGCGGACTCACGGTGAGCAATCCCAACTGGTGTTTCACCTGCGTCTCTTCTCTTCTTCACACCCTTCATGCTGTCTTCCGTCTGCAGGAATCTGTGTTGGAGAGCCGTTGGAGGTTATTGTCTGGAAAGAGTTCTTCATCGACCTCAGGCTGCCTTATTCTGCTGTCCGAGGAGAGCAGCTGGAGATCAAGGCCATCCTTCACAACTACAGTCCTGATAAAATCACTGTACGTTTCAGCTCGATTTCATAAATCACAAAAGTTATTTACAGCATTATTTCATATTCCCTGTTTACCTTTCCAGTGAGATTTGAAAACAAACCAATTAAGTTGCTGATTTTCTAACAAAACATATTTTTTTTGGTCACAAATTAATTTCCAGCGCGCCGCATTTTACATCACAACAAGAAGGGAGGGGGAGGACGCGCGGAGGGTCTCATAGCAGCAGGCTCAGCTCACAGTCTCAGGCAGACCGAGGAAGTGACATGCTATCAGGGTTTCTGCCAGACCTTTTCAGTTCGGGTGCCGCCCTCGCTAAATTGTGCAGCGCCCGGACATGGAGAGGAGGAAAAAAAAAACTCTCCGACGGTCGAACACCAGCAGCGTTAGCAGCGTTAGCAGCGTTAAGGCCTCAGTATACTCCCCAGGCGCCGCTACGTCGTTCCTACGATGTAGACGTCGTAGCCCTACGACGGGCTACGTCGGGGCTTGACGTGCGCCTCCCGAAAATTGTGACTTTGCGTCGTTTCGACGCGTGGTGACGTGAACGTCGAGGGCTGTGATTGGTCCGCTTTCGCGTTGTTTATAGAATTAAGTAGAACTACCCGGAATGCTTTTCTGGTCCGAACAGTGCTTCGGGAGAAATTTAGATCCAAAATTGAGCGGCGCACATCCCCATACTGTTAGCAGTGTTAGCACGGTTAGCAGACGGGGCTATGTGTATAGCTGCTCCTCAAACGGCTTTAATCGTCCAAAAGCTCATTAGTTTCACTAATATTCATCACGGTCTGCTCAGCCTCTCCTCCACCACAGCCCAGTGTCGCGGGATATGTCATATATGCAGATATATGTTCGGTAAATGCACGCGTGCCTAGATACGCATGTCTAGAAATGTATGTCTATAGATCTATGTCTAGGTAAAGCCGGAGCTACGGAAGCCGCATTGTTGTTGTGACTGCTAGCGGCTTGGCAGAGGAGGGCGTTCCCTTTCAAGGTCAAGGTCAAGGTCAAGTTTATTTATATTTCACATTTAAAACACAGTAGCCACTGCCCAAAGTGCTGCACAAATTTTAAAAAAGCATTAAAATATAACATACAAGAAGGAAGAAAGGAAAAGGAAGAAAAAAACTATTTAAAATAAATGAATAAATAAGATAAATATAAGGCACACTGTGTGGTTCAGGTTGTGTTGAAGGCCAATGTGAAAAGGTGGGTTTTAAGCTGTGATTTAAAAGTTTCAATCGAGGGGGCAGACCTGATGTTCAGAGGGAGACGGTTCCAAAGCTGTGGTCCCGCAACTGCAAAGGCTCTGTCGCCTCTGCTCTTACATCTGGAGCGAGGGCATACGAGAAGTCGCTGGTCACACGACCTCAGAGCTCTGGCAGGTGTATACAAAGATAACATTTCTGTCAAATACGAGGGCGCTAGGCCATTTAAAGATTTAAAAACAAGCAGCAAGATTTTAAATTGAACTCTGAAACAGACAGGGAGCCAATGAAGAGACTGCAGCACAGGAGTGATATGCTCAACACGCCTCGCCCCTGACAGGAGGCGGGTAGCTGCATTTTGGACCAGCTGTAACCGACGCAGAGAGCGAGCAGCCAGACCAATATACAGTGAGTTACAACAATCCAAACGTGATGTGATAAACACGTGGATTAGTCTTTCTAACTGGTCGGAAGGCAAGTAAGATTTAACTTTAGATATCAGACGTAGCTGGAAAAAGCTTGTTTTAATCACTGAGCTGATCTGTTTTTCCAAGCTGAGTGAGCTGTCAATACTAACTCCTAGGTTTTTTTACAGAGGGCTGCAGGAAAATCCACAATCAGTAGAAGGCCCAGGTTTACCAAAGAGAATCATTTCGGTTTTGTTTTCATTTAAACTTAAAAGTTCAAGTTCAGCCAATCCTTTTACCTCCTGGAGGCACTGCTGTAAAGATGAAATGCATTTTCAGCCTGCAATGGCAGATATATTTGTACATCGTCGGCAAAACAATGAAAAGAAAGCTGGTATTTGTGGAAAATTGACCCAAGAGGCAACATATAGATAGAAAATAGAGTGGGGCCAAGGACAGAGCCCTGGGGGACTCCACATGTTAAGGGGGCTTTAGCTGACGAAAATGAGCAGAGGCTCACTGAGAAGTGCCTTCCGGTGAGGTAGGATCTGAACCATTTCAGGACTGTGCCTTTCATTCCAACATAGGATTGCATACGATCTAATAAGATCTCATGGTCCACAGTGTCAAAGGCTGCGGTGAGAACTAAAAGCACCAGGGCTGCAGGCTGGCCAGAATCAGTTATTAAAAGCAGGTCATTTAGAATTTTTAAAAGTGCAGTTTCAGTGCTACGATGTGATTTAAAACCAGATTGGAATTTTTCTGTTAAATTATTTGAGTCCAGATAAGTCTGCAGCTGACATAGAACCACCTTTTCCAAGACTTTTGACAAGAAGGGCAGCTTAGAAATAGGCCGATAGTTGGAGAGCTCTGAGGAATCCAAGCTCTGCTTTTTAAGAAGAGGCTGGACAATGGCATGTTTAAACACCTCAGGAACACAGCCAGAGCTCAGAGAAATGTTTATCAGCTTTAAAATACTTGACCCGACTGACTCAAAGACACTTTTTAAAAGTTTGGGGGGGAAGACTGTCAAAAAAGCAACCTGAAGGTTTTAAATTTTGGACCACTCGTGTAAGTTCAGGCAGAGACACAAGCTCAAAATTACAAAGATTGGTAGGACAAACAGTGGAAGCAGAAGGATCAGCCACAGTACAGGCAGCAATACATGAGGACCTAATGTTTGTAATTTTTTCAGTGAAAAAAGAACAAAACTTCTCACATAATGAGGCACTTGCAGCAATACCAGTAGGCCTAGTTACAGAAGGGTTTACAAGCCTATTTAAGATATTAAATAGGAACTGAGGCCTATCGCTGTTCCTGGTCACAAGATTTGACATAAATTCTGATTTTGCAATTTTTACAGCGCTCTGGTATTCTGCAAGGCAGGTTCTAAGTATTTCCAATGAAACGTGCAGTCTGTCTTTTTTCCACTTTCGCTCAGCTTGACGACACTTTCTCCGGAGCGCACGAGTAGTGTCATTCAACCATGGCTCTCCAGCAGATTTAGAGCGACTAGTTTTGAACGGAGCAACAGAGTCAAGAATGCCAGTGCAGGTAGCGTGAAGCAAATCCATCCTTTGACGCAGGAGCAAGATATGTTCAGTAGCGGCGTAGGGTTGCCGGCGTAGGAACGCCGTGGCGGCGACGGGGGAGTATACTGAGGCCTCTAGCTGTTAGCAGCGTTAGCAGTGACACCACACGCTCCCACCCCGCCGGCCAAACTCTTTCCTGCAGAAAACACTGTACTTGTGTGTCACACTCCGTTTTTTTTCAAGAAGCAGCTACTGGAGACCAACAGACAACAAATGATTTCCGCTGACGACCACTGGGTCTTTTCATCCACTAACCTGTCACTTACAAATTAGCAGGCACCTTGTCTCCCGTTTGTAATAAGCTATTTGCGTTTCTGTGGCAAAAAAAAAAAAAGACAAACAATAATTACCTCTTCGGAAGAGTCCATCTTTTTTTCACCAGCTATCCTTATTCACACACAATAAAAAACCGTTTCCAACGGTGATTCGCGCTGTGGAAACGCAAATCACCCTGCAGCGGTTGGGGGGAGAGGGGGAGGGGGTGACACCTGGGCATACGTCATGTGGAAGCGCCGGCTTTATTGTTGTAAGAATGCAGAATTCCGCTAGAGGGCGACCGAAGTTACGCACTATAGCTTTAAGGTTATTTGTATCTGTAGAAATAAAAGGTAATCAGTGTATTACTGCAGCGGCCTGATACACTTGGGGTGATTTTCACACTTCTGTTTGTCTTTGTGTTGCTTTCCAGGTGCGAGTAGATCTGACGGAGGCACAGCATGTGTGCAGTGCAGCATCCAGACGTGGGCGGTACCGTCAGGAGATCAACATAGGACCACAAACCACACGATCGGTGCCCTTCGTCATCATCCCCATGAGGGAGGGAGAGGTCCAGATTGAGGTCAAAGCAGCTGTCAAGGACTCCTCACTCAGTGACGGCATCATGAAGATGCTTCGGGTGGTGGTAAGAGACACCGACACAAATTACTTCTCCTCTCCACAGAGTGGGAAGAGTTGATTTCATGCTTTAAAGCTAGGGTCGGCGATCTTGGAAAACTAGCATGTATTTGAATGTAGCATCTCCCCAAGGCTCCGCCTAGCTCCCACCCCATTGGAGGAGCTCATGTTGGGGAGTGAATGCACTGGACGCGGACGGATAGCACCACGCGCATGGAGTTTGTGATCACCTCCAATGTTATTAACCTTTCTGACTGCCCACACACAACGCGCATAGGAACGCAGCGGCGCCCGCTCCGCTTCGTTCTATTTGTTCACACGAGCCGCGAGCACCCAGAGCGCCTTGGCAACGCTGTGCGCGCACTGAACCAGGGCCAGTGCACGCCATTGAAATATACGCACAGGGGGCTGGTCAAACGGCGAAGGGATTTGATTGGTTCCTTAAGAGCGGTCCGCACCTTACAATTGGTTGGAGTTTTTACTGTCCTGTGGCCGCTACAGTTGTCAGATTTTTTTCCGCACCTTTTTCCGTCAACATAATGTATTGATTTCTCCCAGGGGGCAAGGAGCATTTCACTCAGTATGACAAAAAGTGCTTTTGGACAACATCGTCTACCCTAGCTACCCTATCAGCTCAGCTTACAGGATCAGCATCATGTCAGATTTCATACAATGCTTTAGGTTTATCCTTCACTGGGCAGGTTATCTTTGATTTGAACCATAGATCCATGGTGATATGTAATTCCTTGACCATGTTGTTTTTCTAGCCTGCAGGTGTACTCGTTAAGAGTCCTAAGATCATCACTCTGGACCCTAAAGGTGTGGCTGAGTTCTTTAAATTCACTAAACCCATTAATCATCACTTACCATTCTCAGTATCTAACCACTGCTTTTCCATTCAGGGGAAGAACAAGAGAAAATTCTCAACAGTCAAATTCCCAGAACGGATTTGATTCCAAACTCACCTAAGAGCACAACATCTCTGTGACAGGTAGGAGATATCGACATGTATATTCCAATTCTGTGGATGCAGTGCCAATGCAGGTAACTCTTCAACGGTTTTCCCCATTCACGAATGGTCTACTCGCTCATTTGCAATTCAGTTTATTTATTTTTAAACACTGTGGAGCACCAATTGTACCATGTCACTGTGACCCACTAAATGAATTACCAAAGAAACCAAGAGGTTTTTGTGTACTGTACAGTAGCCAAGTTTACGTCATCTTTTTTCCCCTATAATTGCAAGTTAATCAAATCAAATTAAATCAAACTTTATTTGTATAGCACTTTTTCATTTTATAAAAACAACGCAAAGTACTGAATAGTACAAACAGTAATAAAAACAAAAGAATAAAAACCCGCACCATCAATTAGTATACTCCACACACACACACACACACACACAACAGACACACTCCCAATTTTTTGCACACAGCAAAGCAGAGGAGACATGGCATGGCACTAAGCATCATGGGAAAACACTACCAGTGGGGCCATCCACAACAGGAGAAGGCGAAGGTCATTAATACTGGGGCTCCAGCGCTCGACCCCCGACCCCATCAGACCAAGGGGAACCCGCATACCGAAGTGTGGAGACCCCCAGGCCAGCCGGGACCAGAGGACTCAGAGCAGAGGACAGGAACCAGCTCCCAGTGTGAAGGACCCCCCTCAGGAAACACTGGATTTAAGCAGTTAAAAACATAAAAAGACATACAAGTTAATAGAAAACAAGTAGATAAGATTATGAAGTAAAAAAGTCAAATAAGTGAGAATTACATTATAAAAATAGAATGAATGAATAGGATAATAGATTAAAAATAAAAATGATAAAAATAAAAATGATGGAGATAAGAACTATAAAAGGTCAATTAAAGCTAGGGTTGGCAATCTTGGAAAACTAGCGTTAGCATGTAGCATCTCCGCCTAGCTAGCTCCACCAGCTCCCACCCCATTGGAGGAGCTCCGTTGGCAGCTGAGACGTTCGTGGCGCGTGCAGTGCGTTCCTGGCGTAACCTGTCCTCAGCGCTTCGTTTCTTCGTTTTTTCTTTATTTTGCACAACGCCAAGGTATGGCGCACTGAACGGTGAGTGAACCCCCAAACAGTGTCTCCGCTGTTCTGCAACGACGCTCCGTCCTTCTATGAGCGCACTGAACCAGGGTCAGTGCACGCATAATGTACGCACAGGGGGCAGGTCGAACGACGAAGGGATTTGATTGGTTTAAAAAAAGGTGTCCCCTCAAGACTATTGGTTGCTGTTTGTCCCGTTTTTACTCCTGCTGTAGATAGCGGATATTTTCCAAACTACTTTAAAAACACGCCATGAATTGCTTCCCATCGGGTCATAAAGATCATTTTAACAGTTTTTAAAAAAATGTATCTCATTCAAATCGCCACCCTAGCTTTAAAAGCCAGAATAAAAAGGTGTGTTTTCAACTTCCCTTTAAAAATATCAACAGTCTCTGCGGTCCTGAGGATCTCCGGCAGGCTGTTCCACAGGCGGGGGCCGTAATGGCTAAAAGCCGCCTCACATGGTCTTGGTTCTGGCTTTTGGAACACACAATAAGGCACTGGCAGAGGACCTCAGGGCCGCGAGGGTCGATACGGTAAAAACAGATCAGCTAAATAAGAAGGGGCAAGGCCATTAAGACATTTAAAAACTAATAAGAGAACTTTAAATTGATCCTGAAGCGGACAGGGAGCCAATGCAGCGACTGTAAAACCGGTGTAATGTGGGCCCGCCCCCTGGACCTGGTCAACACGCATGCGGCTGAGTTTTGTAGAAGTTGTAGGTTTGAAATATTCCTTTTGGGAAGACCAGAGAGCAAGGCATTACAATAATCTAATCTAAAGGAGATAAAAGCATGCATTATCACCTCTGTACTGGCATGAGAGAGCAACAGAACGGGACTCTGGCTATATTCTTAAGATGATAAATCAAATCTTAGTTATGTTTTTAATGTGTGGAATAAATTTAGCTCAGAGTCAACAATCACGCCCAGGGCTCTTACTGACTGTCAAAGTCTCCCTATGCACAAGTGCATTAGGCGGTGCCTATCTCCGGTTTCATAACCCCAGGCCACACAGCTACTGTGAGTAGTGAAAGCTACAGTGGGGGGGGGGGGGGGTGTTAGACCTCTGGTAGCTCTGTGTGTTCGACCCCCTACCCTATTCGATATGTAGCATGTAGCGTCGGAGCTAGGATGGTGCGGTGCATGCTCATTCTAATATATTTTGGGGGATTTAGTTTGAGGGGAACAAATTTATTTGAGCGGGCCAGGCCCCCTCTTGCCTCTGCGTAGACCCGGCCCTAGGTCACTGTATCATTAAAAATTGAAGGCGCTCTCCATGCTGTTGAAATAGCTAATCACCATTGTGGTGCAGAATATCAGTACTTCACTCTTTCAAAATGTTTTTCAAGGCGCTGTCCATGGTGCTGAAATAGCCAAACCACGGATTTGGTAAAGATTAAAGGTGCTGTAGGCAGGATTTTGCTAGTCAATGCTAATTTTTCTGTTTTCTTTGGATTAAAGTTACAGTATCCATTGATAATCCTTTAGGAGTGTAGCATAACTGCACTACTGCGAGGGCGCAGCGTTCCATCTGTCTCTGTTCTGAGCTGAAAAGGAATCTCGACAGCTCCAGGTATCTTTGACCAATCAGAAGAGCCCCTGATGCTCTAAACCGTAATTGGTCAAGGGGCATTCGTTGCACGTTCTTGTGGGAGGGGCTTAACTTGGCATAAGGGCGTGATGTCAGAGAAAACAAGACAGGATTGGCTGTGCTGGGTTTCAAATCGCCATCTTAGATGATGCCGAATCCTGCCTACAGCACCTTTAATTGTCAGTCTCGATTCATTGATGAATTCCAATTTGCTGTCCAGTTTGCTGATATAGCCAATTGAGTGTTGTGGTAAAGATTAATATTAAGTCTCTGTTTACAGATAAATCCAGGCGCTGTCCATGGTGCTGAAATAGCCAACTCACCATTGTGGTGCAGAGTATCAGTTGGTCGCTGTATCATTAAAAATCTTAGGCACCGTCCATGGTGCTGAAATACCCAAACCCACCGTTTTGGTAAAGATCAACAGTGGGTCTTTATTCATTGATGAATTCCAATTGCTGTCCATGCTGCTTATATAGCCAAATGACTGTTGTGGTGAAGTTTAACAGTGGGTTGCTGTTTACCAATAAATTCAAGGCGCTGTCCATGGGGCTGAAAAGTCAATCCACCCATTGACGTGCAGAGTAGCAGTTGGTCTCTGTATCAGTAAAATCGAAGGCGCTGCCCATGCTGTTGAAAAAGCTAATTCACCATTGTGGTGCAGAATATCAGTAGTTCACTCTTTCAAAATGTTTCCAAGGTGCTGTCCATGTGGCTGAAATAGCCAAACCACAGATTTAGGAAAGATTAATTGTCAGTTCTGATTCATTGATGAATTCCAATTTGCTGTCCATGGTGCTGATATAGCCAATTGACTCTTGTGGTAAAGACTAATATTAAGTCAGTGGTACAGATAAATCCAAGGCGCTGTCCATGGCACTGATATAGCCAGTTGACTGTTGTGGTAAAGATTAATATTAGTCACTGTTAGAGATAAATCCAAGGCACTGTTCATTGCTGCTGAAATAGCTAATCCACTGTTGTGGTGCAGAATGTTAGTGGGTCACTCTTTCATTATGACTCCAAGGCGCTGTCCATGATGCTGAAACAGCCAATCCACCATTGTGATGCAGAATATCCACTAGTTCGCTTTTACATGATGATTCCAAGGCGCTGTCTATGGTGCGTAAATAGCCAATCCACCATTGTGGTGCAGAGTATCAGTTGGTCAGTGTATCATTAAAAATCCAAGGCACTGTCCATGGTGCTGAAGCACCCAATCCACCATTGTGATGCAGAATATCAGTAGTTCACTCTTCATGATGATTCCAAGGTGCTGTCCATGGTGCGGGAATAGCCAATCCACCATTGTGGTGAAGAGTATCAGTTTGTCACTGTATCGGTAAAAATCCAAGACGCTGTTCATGGTGCTGAAATAGCTAATCCACCTTTGTGGTGCAGAAAATCAGTGGGCCGCTCTTTCATGATGACTCCAAGGCACTGTCCATGATGCTGAAATACAAAACCCACCGTTTTTTATTCGTTCACAACCCACACGTTTCATTCCTCATCAATCATATTATCCCAGCGGTGCTCGTTGACGTGAACGTTACAGTCCGTGATACTGCAAAATGCTCCGGTAATGTTAACTTTACTAGGGGAGCCCAAATGGCATATTTTCAGGTGTCTTATACGCTCAAAGCAGAAAAGCAGGCTACGGTAATATCAAAAAAATCTGTCATGACCGTGCCAGAAATTAAAACAAGTTAATCGTTAACGTTACGTTAGAGACATGAGCAGATGCAATTAACGCTACACAACCAGCTGTCACGTAACATGCTGCAACCTTAAAATATCTTTTTTTTTTTTTCATTTGTTTAAATACTCACATTGTAGATTTCTTTGGCTGATGTTTTCCTTGCCATTTTGCTGGCATTTCCCAGCACAATGTGGGAAATTTCACTTAGCCCTCATTTCCTAGTGTGCTCCTGGAAAATCTCCGTTTCAAGGGCCAGATAGCCCTAGCACTCCGCCCTACCCCTCGGTCTGAAGGGGGATGAAGTTAGAATCGGGACACCCCTACCACTTCACGTGAACGTGCAAAACGAAGGGTTCGAGCCAAGGGATAGGGCTAAGAGGAGAATTGGAATTCATAAATGAGCTCAGACCAAACTGCAGGAAGACAGAACGCCGTCTCCGCATAATGTACAACAGTTCTCCTCCAACTCTGCGTAACCGCACATCTTTTTACGCTCACTATATATGTGTACAGTCCTCCAGCACTACGAAAACTCTCTGCCAGCATTCACTCGTGATGCATCGTCAGTGCGCAAAGAGAAGTTCTTTTTTTTCAAAAGAAATCACTTCTTGTATAACCCAGCACCGTGGTGAGTGGCAGTTCACCGCTGCAGTGATCCGCAGGATTTGGTGCACTCAGTTCATCAGTGTGAAAAGGGGAATAACCTCATAGTGTGAAGCTCATTGGTTCAAATATTCAGGCCAGTCTTTCCATGAAGATGAATGTTTCCAGATATGCTCACTTCCTCAGTAACAGGTTCAAACGTTGTTTGTACAGGAAGAGAAGATGTTTCAGCTCTCGTGGAGAACGCCATCAGTGGAAAGTCGATGGGTACACTGATCTACCAGCCCACAGGCTGCGGAGAGCAGAACATGATCCACATGACTCTGCCTGTGATTGCAACCATATATCTGGACAGAACCAACCAGTGGGAGGCTGTAGGCTTTCAGAAACGTGATGAAGCCTTCCAACACATAAAAACTGGTAACTCAGTCAAGTGTAGTTTGTAAATTTCATGGCATGTGAATAACTACAAAATGCTGCCATAGTAGTAAAATTGCAGAGTTTTTGATAACAGAGTTATTGAAAAGGCTGTGTTTTACACAGGCTACAATCGGGAGTTGCTTTTCCGTGAAACGGATGGGTCTTTTTTCGCGTGGAAAGGCCGCCCAAGCAGCTCCTGGTGAGACTCCCAGATCTCAATTCTATATGCACCTCCATTTCACAAATATACTGTACACACATTTAAACAATAAGACATTCTCTCCTCTTTTAGGCTGACAGCCTATGTTGCGAAGGTGTTTGCCATGGCCCATGGTCTGGTGGCAGTGCAGGAAAAATATATCTGTGATGCCATCAAGTAGTTTAATCCTCAATGCACAGCAGCCTGATGGCATGGTTTCGGGAGCTTGGGGCAGTGTTCCAAGGGGAAATGACTGTGAGTGAAATTATTGTGAATTCTGCTCATTTCCCTTCAAAATTGATTGAGATGAATAAACAGCTATACCAGATTATCTTTTAAAATCATATTGATGCGAGCATTGTGAATGTGACTGGGGTTCTGTCTGTGTAGGGAGATGTGAAGGGCACAGATTCAGACGCCTCCATGACGGCCTTCAACCTGATCGCCATGCAGGAATCACGGGCGATATGTGGTGCCACTGTTAATGTGAGTATATCACCAGCATGCTGTCTCTTCTGTTTGCTTCTTTTTCTCGCATTCTGTTTGCATGAGACTGTGGAAATTGTAGAGCTGGTAATACATTTTAGATATGATGTAAATAGACACATAGAAGCACTTTTATTTCAAATATTTAAGAAGTTATTCACCGACTTGGCTGCTTGGCTTATTTATATGTGTTACTGTTTTCATCAGGCATGTTTGGAAGAAAAGGCTTTAGGACAGCTGTATCAGTCAAAAAAGGACTTCATGAGTGAAATCCATGTTTCCTTTAACCCAGACAAAAATAAGATGTTACCAGGTTTAAAGAATGATGACGGAATTGCAGTTTCGAGGTTCAATCACTGATCATTGTGCAGACAAACAACAGCACACTGTTATTCAGGGAAATTGTCTTGAACTAAACACTACTCCAACAGTGTCAAAGTGCTTTACACTGATACTCCTGGCTGCCACGCAAGATGCTCAACCTCCACTAGAAATGTTTGTTTCACAGTCATACTTCAACATCTGGACAGATCGAGAAAAGTTGATCAAATCTGCAATCCTTTCGTGTTTAAGGCCTCATGTCAATCCTGCTGAATGTTTTCTGTTTTCTCCATCTTTCCAGAGTCTGCCAAACAGCATAGACAAAGCTGTGGCATACCTGGAGAATCGCCTGGAGAGCCTCACCAATCCTTACGCTGTCGCTATGACTTCCTACGCGCTGGCCAATGAAGGCAAACTCAACCGGGAGATCCTCTACAAATTTGTTTCCCCAGGTGCGTTCACACTGGAAAATAACAGGCAGATATTCACACACGTTCACTCACACTATTTCAATGTTTACCAAGACCTGCAAAGTTTTAATTCTCATGATGGTCTAAATTTTCTTGATAATTCACTAATTTATGCAGATATCTTACATTTTTGGGACAGTGATTTCATGTCTGATTTTACCTCACTGCATATCCCAGTAAAGTAGAATAGATAAAAATTTGTTAAGAATACCTTTTAGTGAATAAGTTAACACAGTAAATGCTGCAAATGTGTTAAAATAAGCAAATAAAAAAGACAGACCAGAACACCACATTTGACCCAAAATTGTCTTTTTTTTTTTAGACTGATGCATGAACAATATGTGTCTGCTGGCAAGGCATCTTTACTGTAGAGCACAGTGCCATCCATCCATCCATCTGTTATCTGTTATCTGCCACTTATCTGGGATCAGTCGTGGAGGCAGCAGTCTAAGCATGGATGCCTAGACTTCCCTGTCCCCAGACCAGTGGCATAGCTGGGATGTATTCCACATGGGTTTAATATGTGTCAAAGGGGCCCCCATGTTTTTCATGCCGCATTGCACACGAGAATAGAGGACAGAAAAAAAGCCAATAAAGTGCAGTAAATAATAATAATAACTGTTGGAGCCAATTAGCACCGGAAGCCATAAATAGGAAGTAATCACGGGCTGACAGGTGTTGCTGCCCGTGAGAGGAAACACGGTTTTGACCGCTGTCGCTGCTGCCTCGCCATCGCTGTATGATTCGTGTTCTGTGGTAAAATGTGTGAGTAGTGGAAATAAATGGACATATTTCTATGAAGCAAACGATCGCCTCAGCCACCTTATTCATGCAATTCCTGTGCCAGCGTGTCAGCCTAAAAACTCCGGGTAGAAGCCGTAGGGGCTTCAAGCACAGGCTTTGCCCCTACATTCAAGTCAAAACCGTTTCCTCATAAGGAGGTTACAAGGACTAAGAACTCTGGAAAGCCGCATGTGGATCACGCTGTGAGCAGCACACCTGTCAGCGCGCCGCACTGGTGTCGGAGAGCGCACCAGACAGGAGAGACGCGGCTGAGTGCACGATTGGAGAGCGCACGCAGGAGCTCACCCGTCGGGGTGGAGGTGCCACAGCGGCACCTGGTTCGCTCACCTGCCGGAGAAGACACCGGAGGGGCGGACGCCCACATCAGCGGAGCCAGGTTTGCTCACCTGCCGGAGAGCGCGCCGGAGTGGAGGTGCGTCACCAGCGGCGCTGCGGAGCTCACCTGCCGGAGAGGACACGGAGGGGCGGGACGCCACATCAACGGACGCCTGATCTGCTCACCTGCCGGAAGAGGACACCGGATGGAGGAGCGGCATCGTTGGGCACGGAGGCCGTGGAGGAGCGGAGCGAGCAGCGGGGTGGCCGAGCGGCCGCTGCGGTGAGGCAGTGAGCGTCGGAGACGGAGCCTGGCAAGGAGCCAGGTGTGCCTTTCTTTAATTGTGCAGCGCTGAGGACGCCGTGGGATTTCTTTTGAATGGATCATGGAGCGACTCTTCTGGACAAGGTATGGAGAGCGCTACCATATGATAATGGCCATAAACCTTAGTGTGCACACATTACTTGCATAAACCCAAACCTTGGTGGGAAGCAAATGAACAACACAACAACGACGCTGCAGCATATTTTTGCTCGATTGACTCTGACTATTTGTTTAAATGGAAAAGCGCGTCGTGCAAGACACACATTCTGGTGTGAACGTGTCCACAGTTGGTGCACTGGACGCAGTGACCAGCTATAGTGACACAAAACTGACTAAAAGATTGCCAAAGCTTTCTGCCAAAGCTCTTGCACATAAATTGGAGTGTTTGCAGCATGACCAGAAAGGGTAACTGAGCAAAGCTTCTCAGTTAAGAGACAAGATTACAAGGTTGGATGCAAGAATGCAAAGTGGGAGATGTGCAAAGTGGTCTTGATCATTTACTTAAGTTATGTACTGAAATAAGGTTAATTCATGGTTCTGTTTTGAGTTTATTGCCACATTTGAGAAAGAGCGACATGAAATAGGTTTAAAAGCGAAAATGATGTTCAATGATGAGTTTATTGTCAACACTCAGGGCTGGTTGTCAGGTGATGGTGTGCGTGAAAGTGATGCAGTTAGTCATGAGGGGAGAGTATCTCATCAGGATGACATCAATCCAACGACCAGTGTTCGAATGCGGGTAAAATCAGGAACAAGAGTACATCCAGCTGCAGGTCAAGCACAACTTCCTCTGCACGAGTTAAAGCTGCTGCCGAGAGAGCTGCACTTCTCGCTCGCATGTCATCGTTAAAGGAGCGACATGCACTGGAGGAACAAGAACAACAAATAAGGAGGAAAAGAGAGCAGGGACAACGTGCACTGGAGGAACAAGAACAACAAATAAGACGGAAAAAAGAGCAGCTTGAACTGGAAACCGAGCTGGCTGCCTCCACTGCTAAGCTGGAAGTTCTGCAGTTCTCAGATCAAAGAAGTTCTTCTCATGGATCAGCAGATGGCATGAACTCTTACTTGGAGAAGGAGAAAAGGAAAATGACAACAAGCAACACTCTTGACCCTATGGCAAAGGAATATGAACCTGCAGCTTCAAAACAAACGCACACAGAGAAGAAACAATCAGCAATGGTCACAAAACCTAAGAGAACAGACACTCAAGAAAGACATGTGCTGAATATGTGTGCTGACACACAACTACAAAGATCTTTAAACCCAACAACAGCTTCACAACCTGGTGCAACAGCAGCTTGGTTAAAGAAAGCAGACGCTCAATGTATGGATCAACTGCCAAAACAATCAATACCTGCTGGAGACGTTGTAACCATCATGCATAGACAAATGAGATCACAAGCGCTCTTGTACATCAGCAGCGTTTACTGTCCCTGCCTGCACGGGTCATTCCGGTGTATGAAGGTGATTCACTCCGTACAAAGCTTTCATTAAAGCATTTGAACAAGGTGTTGAGGACAAAGCCAGTAGAGCTGACTGCTGTACTATCTGGAACAGTTTTACAGCAGGACAACCTAAGGAACTGGTTAGAAGCTGTCAGCACATGGCTCCTGAGCGTGGATACATCGTCGCGAAGCTCTGCTACAAGAACATTTTGGCAATGAGTATAAGATTGCAAGAGCGTACATTGAGAAGGCTCTAGCCTGGCCAGCTATAAGGGCTGAAGATCTCAAAGCCATGCAAGCTTATGCCATGTTCTTGCGTGGTTGCTGTAATGTTATGGAGGAGCTGGATTACATGATAGAGCTGACATGCCGACCAACATGAAACTGCTTGTGTCAAAGCTACCATTCAAACTCAGGGATCAGTGGAGATGCAAAGCACATGATATTTTTGAAGCCAAAAATGACAGGGCTCATTTTGTGGATGTGGTTTCCTTTTTGGAAAGACATGTAAGAATTCTGTCTGATCTGATCTTTGGAGATCTGGAATATGCCTCAAAACCCACAGTTGGTGTGAAGAATCTCAACATGAAACCTCAGTCAAAGATAAGAATGAAAGGAAGCACCTTTGCTGCGACTGTGGAAGCCGTGGATGAGAAACTGGTTACAAATGTCAAGAAAAAGGAGGTCTTGAGTTGTCTTTACTGTTCACGTGCTCATCTGTTGGAGAAGTGTAATCAATTTAGGAAAAAGAAGCACAGAGAAAAGATCCACTTCTTAAAGGAAAAAGGAGTGTGTTTTGGGTGTCTGTGCTCTGGTCACTTAAGCCGTGAGTGTACCAAACGCTTGTGGTGTGAGGTGTGTGAACAACAGCATCCGACTCTGCTTCACATCGAAAAGCCAAGCGAACAGTGTGAACAAATAACTGGTTTATCAGAGACAAAAGTGGTCAGTGGTCAGCTGTGTGGTCGTACAGGGGCTGGTCAAGAGAGATGCTTACTTTCCATCATTCCAGTACAGGTTAAATCAGCAAAGGGAAATGAGATCATAAAGACTTATGCCTTTTTAGATCCTGGCAGTACGACAACCTTTTGTTCTGAAAATCTCATGCGAAGGTTGAAGATGACGGGAACAAGAACTCATTTTCTGCTAAAAACCATGGGACAGGAAAGGCTTGTTCCGTCCTATTCTTTGGTCGTCTGGAAGTGTCGGGGCTGGAAGCTAATAATTCTATTCTTTGCCAAAGGTCCTCACACAAAAGCAAATTCCAGCCTCTTCAGATAACATCGCCACCACTGCTGACTTAAAAAGATGGTCTTACTTGTCTAGGATACATATCCACAACATACACGCTGACGTTGACTTGTTGATAGGTAGCAACGCTCCCACGTTACTGGAACCATGGGAGATTGTCAACTGCTGTGGAGATGGCCCATATGCTATAAGAACAGTGTTAGGTTGGGTCATTAATGGTCCTTTAGGTGATAATGGTGAGAGCAATAAAGTCAAGCGTTCTTCTGTTGTTGTCAGCAGGATTTCTGTGACGACACTCGAACACATGTCAAACAGTCAAGGCAAACATGACTTCAATGAGAAGACATCAGTGGGCATGGAACCCTCTGCAGTGGTGCAGGATGTGAGGTACTCCTCGAAGTTTCCATTCAAAGAACCTGATGTTCAACTTCCAAGTCAATTTGCTATGGAAAAGCATAGACTTCATGGACTGAAGAAGTTTCTGAAAATTCCAGAGCTGTACAAGAAACATTCAGCATACGTCCGAGAGGTGACTGAAAGGGGAGATGCTGAAGCTGCACCTCTGAAGCGAGCTGTGAAACTCTGCATTGATGCAGACAATGAGGAAAGAAAGACGCTGTACAGGTGTCTTCTGAGAAGCAGAAGTCACCAGTCATGTTTCCAGAGAAGAAAGTGGCCCACAGCAATCTGAAACAGAAGCAGCAGATTGAAGCGCATCCAAGTGTGTTGTTCAAGAAATGCCTGGATGTCACTAACAAAGAGCTTAAAGATGAGCGCCATTGTTATGCCCTCCTGCAAAAACTCAGCTTGCAGGACAAAAGCCATCTGAAATTCCTTCTGAATGAAGCAACATCACAATCAACTGATGTTCACCTGAAGCTTGCAGATGTTTATAAGAAGATCGACACAGAGAGGAGCTGCTTCTCCAGTCAGGTGGACAAGCTTGGTTGCAGACATGAGGATGATGCTGTCAGAGACACGAAGTTCACGGTCGACTTGCGATTCCAGCTGAAGCAGGTGCAAAGATGGTTCAAGGACCTGGCAGCTGTGCTAGACAAACTGAGAGCCGAGTTGCAAAGCAGAAGGAAAGCGAAAGAAGAGGACCGCACAAGGAGGTCTGAACTTGAGAGGGAGCAAGAGGCAATTGCCAAATATCACATTGATATGGAAAATTCAATGGATCAGAAATGGGGAAACACCTGTTCTTTGGAGATGGAACATAAGCAGTCTGGATGCCAAAGGATGTAAGACTCAAAGAATACGGACGTGCGCATAAATGCTCTCCATCGGTTCAGCAGAGGAAGAGGAATCTTGTAGCTGGGATGTTATTCACGTCATCATGGATGTCTCAGGTTTTCGTGGTGCAAAGTACTAGAGTTGTCATGGCAAATGGGGTCAATTTCTCTGTCAAGTTACAGACGAAAACTAGTGTGATGGAAAGACCTGTGACTAAGCTGTGTTTATTGCATGAAGTATAACCAGCTATGGTTTATATTATGATTTAAGTTGTTTTATGTTATGGCTCCTTCAATAATCTATGTTGGAATTGTTATGTTTATGCACCAGTAACAATTAGGGGCTGGTGTGTTGGAGCCAATTAGCACCGGAAGCCATAAATAGGAAGTAATCACGGCTGACAGGTGTTGCTGCCCGTGAGAGGAAACACGGTTTTGACCGCTGTCGCTGCTGCCTCGCCATCGCTGTATGATTCGTGTTCTGTGGTAAAATGTGTGAGTAGTGGAAATAAATGGACATATTTCTATGAAGCAAACGATCGCCTCAGCCACCTTATTCATGCAATTCCTGTGCTAGCGTGTCAGCCTAAAAACTCTGGGTAGAAGCCGTAGTGGCTTCAAGCATAGGCTTTGCCCCTACAATAACAATCTAATCACGAGTTAACAATGTATGGGAAACACTTATAAGTGCAAAACATAAAGCCCATACATTGTGGATATTATTGTTACATGCACTTTTTATGGTTTAACCCAAGACCGTTTGTTGTGTTTACATTTACATGCAGGCAATTACCCTTCTTAACTGGAATCTTCGCAATAACCCAGTTGGGCACCAGCCATGTAAACACCTGCAAAACCTGAAATGCTCATATTCCGGTTTTTAAAAACCCGAATCCTGGGTTGCTACGCACTTGCTAACCTGAATTTCTGGACATATAAACGCGCATTGGCGAAAGGGGCATTAAATTACTGTTCTGAGCATGTTCATCCACAAGGAATCTTGGTCTTTTGAGTACGGGGAACTACTTGTGATCCAGTTTAACTGCTACTAAGTATATAAAATGTGCAGAAACAATAGTTCAGTTCTTCTCTTTTACTGAAAAAACGATGTATCACATCATGATCATTATTACGACGTCCTGCCTGCTTTTTCTTACAACATGCAGAGAGAGCCTGCACTTCAGGGGCCCTTCTTCTTCTGTGGTGTCTGTGTAAAATAAGGTTGAACATTCAAACAGCACACCTAGTGGCATGAAGTGCAAATGCAGTCATGGCATTGTGAGTCTGTGAGTAACTCTGTTTAAGCATGTAATTGGGTTATTCCAAATGTTTCAGAAACTGTAATATTGACCTTAAGCCGAATATTGACTGCATGTAATGCATCACGTTGATGCAAGCGGATCGTAGGTAGGTTCCCCGACATGTCATTGTAAATTTCAAATTGTGTTGCTGATATCTGCTGCCTGTCGGGGCCCCCTATTAGCAACTAACCGGTGAGTTCTGGGAAAGGGCCCCGTGCAGGGGATTTCGACACGCTGTCGTTGCAGCGTCCAGTGTAGCGCCTTTAATTTGTCATTGAAATTGACTGATGTCAGCCGTCCCTCGGGACCCCCTTCAGCTCGGGGCCCTATGTGTAGCGGCGCCTCTGGCTGGAGAGAAGGCAGCTGCTGCTCTCATTTCGCAAACAAACAAAAATCCTCTGCAGTGGATTTCACCACAAGAGGCCCCGTGGGTTTTCATAACCCACCAACCCTACGTAAATTACACCTCTGCCCCAAACACTTCCTCCAGCTCTTCTGGGAGGATCCCCACGCATTCCCAGGCCATCTGAGAGACATAGTCTCTCCAGCGTGTCCTCGGTCTTCCCTGAGGCCTTCTCCTGGTGAAACAGACCCAGAACAGGGAGGACTCAGGGAAGCATCCAAGAGGCACCCAGAACAGATGCCCAAGCCCCTTCAGCTGTCCCTCACCCTATCTCTAAAGGAGTGCCCAGTCACCCTACGAAGGAAGCTCATTTCAGCCACTTGTATCCAGGATCTTGTCCTTTCAGTCATGACCCAGAGCTCATGCCCATAGAAGAGGGTGGGAACTGAGATTGACCAGTAAATTGAGAGCGATGCCTTTCAGCTAAGCTCCTTCTTCACCACGACAGAACAAGACAATGAGGACTTTAGCCACTACACCGACCTGCCTGTCATTCTCACGTTCCATCCTTCCCCCATTTTTGAACAAACTCCCAAGATACCCAGACATCAGACCCCTCCTGCTCCTGGCTGCACCGACAGACAGAAATTCTGTTATTATGAGCAGAGCCGGTGACAAAGTGCAGCACTGCTAGAGTCCAACATGCACAGGGAACAGGTCCGACTTGCTGCCAGCAATGTGGACCAGACTCCTACTTCGGTCAAACAGAGACTGGACGGCCCTTAACAGGGAGCCCCAGACTCCGCACCCCTGGAGCGATCCCGAGAAGCTACCGTGAGGAAACAACTTCTCCAAATCCACAAAATGCATGTACTGGTAGGGCAAACTCCCACGAACCCTGAACACTCTATGGAGGGTATATCACTGTGCACGCCATTATCGGCTGTCAACTCATTCACACTGCACCCGGCTGCTATGGTTCCCTCAGCTGGTGGTGAGCCCAATGGAGTTTGGACCCACATTGTCCGTTCAGGCTGAGCCCAGCTGGGCCCCGTGGGCAAAGGCCCATCCACCAGGCACTGGCATTTGAGTCCCAACTCCAGGTCTGGCTTCAGGGTGGGGCCCCCCGACTGTGGCACACCAGGCAATGTCACGGTCTTTGCTCCTTGGATCATGTGGACACTCAAACTCCCCACGATGTTAAGGGGGCAGCTCAGGGAGGAGGAGAGCACAGCAGTAACAGGTTTTTTGTCTTTCAGAGTTGTCTCACTGGCCTGTATTAAGGGACATATATACACACTGGAGGCCACAGCTTATGCTCTTCTGGCCCTGGTCAAGATCGAGGTAAGCAAACCGAGGCGAGAAGGGAGGCAACTTGAACTCAGAATTTAATGATGAATGGCTTACAGGAATATTGTGGTCCAGTCCGAAGTACTGCGAGGTGGTGATGAGGAGGGCTGCATGCCACTCTGTTATTCATCTTCTATATCAGTGGTTCCCAACCAGACCCAACCTGACCCCACCTCCACCATGCCATGTGTGATTACAAAAGAAAGTTGAAGGGACCTCAGAATATGAATGTGTGTGTGGAATAAAGTTTCTTTGCAGTTTTCTTCACTGATGACTTTGTGGCTTTGCTCATTAGATGACACAAATGCCTTTAACTTTTTCCTGTTCTTCTTCCTTTCTGTTCATGAAGGCATTTGAAGATGCCAGGCCTGTGGTGAGATGGTTCAGCCAGCAGCAGTTTGTGGGCGGAGGCTATGATCAACTCAGGTACAATAAACTTTCTCCTCTGTCTGTCCTCAGTGGAATTTTTTTTGCTGTTAGCTCATCGCCTTCACCTCATGTTTTCTTTGTCCTTTTATTTTTCTCTCCAGGCAACAGTCATGGTCTACCAGGCTGTATCGGAGTACTGGATCAACGCTAAAGAACCAGAGTACGACCTGAACGTGGACCATTTTGATGCCAGGCAGGTCGAAGCCTGACAAGTTCAACGTGAACAGAGAAAACCACTACAAACAAGAACATCGAAGGTGGAAATACACTCCTTCGTTGACATTACAAAAAACACTTTCATGTCTGTGTTGTCTACTCACCTTTCTCTGTGTGTGTGTGTGGGTGTGTGTGTGTGTGTGTGTGTGTGTGTGTGTGTGTGTGTGTGTGTGTGTGTGTGTGTGTGGTGTGTATATACATCTTGAAATCTCAACAGATTAATGACATAAACCAGGACGTGCTCGTGACAGCCACAGGATCAGGAGAAGCAACAGTAAAAGTACGATATCAGCTTTCTGTTTGGTCAATGTCATTTCAAGCTGTTATGAATGCTGTTAATATTTACATATTCTTCCATCTATATTTCAGATGGTGTCCTTGTATATGCTCTGCCTAAAGAAAAAGAAAGTGACTGTCAGAGGTTCAACATGTCAGTGGAGCTCATCCCAGGTAACCCTATCTCCCTATCTTTTCCTATTTATCTGTTCATTTACATGTGTCTGCTTGGTAACAGGTTTTAATGTATTCAAATGCTTGCTGTATTGCACACACAAGGTGAAGTTGATTGATTATAGTTGCTTCATGGTTTGTAATTATAAATGGTTGTCATGCATTGCAAAAAGTATAATACGTGTTGTGTGGTCACACAGTGATGACGTGTCGACTTCCGAATAAAGCAACATGGAGTGAAGACGCCGGCTGCGCCTCTCTTTCTATCAAGCTGAAAGGAAATCACGTACCTCGCTCGATCTGCTGAAGCAGAGGCGCAACACTTGTCTTTATGATCTCTTCCTTAATCTGACGCTTTATTTTCTCAGAGAAAATGGATGATGACGAGAAGGTATTCCGGCGAGAATAGAATTGTTGTAAGTGGAGCTCATCCTCAGTCCTGTTTTGTTTGAAATCAGTCTTTCAATAATTGAGCTTGTTTGTTCTTTTTGTTGTTCCCTCTCTTATTTTTCAATTTATTGTGTGTGCAGGTACAATAGCAAAGAGCGTGATGCGACAATGTCGATCTTGGACATCGGATTATTGGACTGGCTTCACCGTGGATAAAGACGACTTGGACCAGGTGAGTCTTTTCACAACACTGAGTTTAAAAGTCGACATTTCATGGAATCAAACTGGGTTTATTGAATGCTACACTGTTCTATATTAATATTTGTATTGGTGTCACTGCTGGGATATCTGTCAATGGCCACAAAAAATAGATCATTAACGATGATTAACAGGCAATCTGGGGGAAATAAATGATAAACGGTTAAAATTTTATATGAAGCCAGCAGACTCTCCTCGTCCCTCAGCCTGAAAACTCAGAGTTTCTCAGATCAACCTCCAAATCTACTTAATTGCTAATTTTTATCATCTGGACCAAACAAACCACTTGAACCCCAATTGTGATCATGTCCCCAAAGAAGTCCTGAGCTAGCTGCCACTGTCATCAAATTATAAACAAATCCGGGAAGAGGCAAAAAAAAAAATTAGTCCTGCAGCTTACATTCACAGCAACCAGAAAGCAATCTGAATTTGTATTACTTAGTAACCACTACTGGATGGATGAATATTTTAGACAAAAATTAAAGACTGGAGAAATATAGTCTTCATTTAATGTGGTCTTTAAACTAAAACCAAAGATGCTGTCTCTTTTTATCATCTACTTTAAAAACAAGCTTGGGGTTACGATGTGTGTTTGTTTCCACACAGTTGTCGAAAGGACGTGCCCGCACCATTGCAAAATATGAGATGAACACTCTGCTGTCAGAAAGAGGCTCGCTCATCATCTACCTTGAGAAGGTACGGCCTTGTTTTTCACCCTCTCACCTCCCCTCCCCACCATGGTTTTGCTTTATTAATATCAGGTTCCCCTTTGCTCACAGGTTTCTCACACACGGCCAGAGGAAATCAGTTTTAGGATTAGGCAGACGCTCAAAGTGGGCGTCTTGCAGCCAACAACTGTGTCTGTCTATGAATACTATGACGGGTGAGTCTCCAAGACTCAAAACGCCGCGGTTCAGTTACCACAAAGCATTCTTCATGAACCATTTTTCTTATTGCAGAAAACTCAATGCGTGAAGTTCTACCATCCAGAGAGGAAAGCTGGACAGCTTCTGCGGCTCTGCAGAAATGATGAATGCACTTGCGCTGAAGGTGAATGAAATTCAGCACTTTGGATGATGAAAGCTGAGGAGTCAATCAGTGTCTGTGTCTTTTGACCTTAGAAAACCGTAACATTCAACATCGTTTTCATATTTCTGCTCTCAGAGAACTGCAGTATGCAGAAGACGGACAAAATCAGCAATGATGAGCGCACTGCTAAGATTTGTGAGGCTACACTCACCAGCAAAATAGAGTTTGGTAAGAAACCTTTTGTATTTCTCGTCAAGTATGTAAGTGTTTCTCTACGCAGGAAAGAGAACAATCTGCCTCTCTCCTTTACACAGCATACAAAGTACAACTAGAGGAGATTGCAGCTGATCTGTCCACAGACAGTTACACCATGCGGATACTGGACGTCATCAAAGAAGGTAATTTTCATTTTCAATACTTTTTTACAGTTTTAGTCTGTAAAAGGTCACATAGTTTTTATGACCGTGGTTTTTTTTATCCACATGAATTTGATTGTATGGATCTCCTGTGTCTATAGAGGTAGAAACAAAGAAAAGATGTTCATTTGATGGAATAAATGACATGTATTATGAACTATATTTGCTCTGAGATAGTTGACAACGGGTCATCAAAAGAAATCCATTAATTAAATTATTAGACAGAGAGTTGATGGGAAGAGAATCATTTTCATCTTATTAAGAGAAAATTTGAATTGAAAATACTCTGTAAATGCTGAATATATTTTAAGGTGAAAAATGTCTTTAAAATGGAATTAAATAAGTTGTCTTTGCTGTCATGACTGCAGGAAACACTGATATTGGTCCTATGGGTAAACTGCGCATGTTCCTCAGCTATCAGCACTGCAGACAAGCTTTAGGTCTTCAACAGGGTAAAACGTACCTCATCATGGGCTCGTCCAAAGACATCCACAGAGATGACCAAGGGCAGACGTATGTGCAGTCTGACTTTCTACAGTGTGTTATGTATTTCGACATCAGTTCACCGCTGACTCCTGTGTATCTGGCTCATTGTTTTTCTGTCTTCAGGTTTCAGTACGTGCTCGGTGAGAGGACCTGGGTTGAGTACTGGCCCACAAGAGCAGAGTGTCAAACGGCTGAACACCGACCGTCCTGTTTGGGCTTGGATGAGATGGTGGATCAGTATAGAGTCTTTGCATGTCAGCAGTGATGAAAGCCAGGGAACTATAACCTTTATTTTTATCCATCTCCTGTCTTTCATCTGTAACCTTGCATAGGAGAATAAAGTATATTGTCCTGAAAATTTGTTTTCATTTAGATATCTGTGGCAGTCTGTGTATTACGGTGGCCGACAGGGGCCCAAACGCACTTCAAAATTTCAGTGTGTCTCAGTTAGAGGAAAACAACTTCCAGAACAGAAACGATTCAAATTCACAAACTGAAACAAAAATCTAACTGAGATGCAAATAGAGGAACTTGGTGCAAAGGGAAAAACGTGCTGCCAAAAACAAAATGAAATGTATCATCATTAAACAGAACCTTTTAAAACCATGTCAGGTAGGAGATGCCTGCCACTCATACACAAGCTGATAGCCCACATCAGGGCCAGAGCTGTTGAACAGATTCATGATTTGTAAGTTACAATGTTTAGAATGGGGATTGAAAGGTTCAGATTGTACGGATCCCCTAAAGGGACATCAAAAAAATTTTTTTTAAGGGAGTTCTACGTGCTCACGTAAAGCTTTTACGTGCGCACGTAGAACTTTTACGCGCTCGCGTAAAGTTGTTTACCTGAGCACTTATAAGTTTTAAGGGAGCACAACTCAGCTCCCGTCCATACGCTCCCGTCCGCGCGGATCCGGCTATATTCATGGTTCAGAAGTCCCGCAATTTTGGCAAAAAAGAAACTTTTCCGGATTCTGGATATCGATCCTCTCAGGTCTGAGGTGGAGGTAAATAAGGAGGGGCTCTGTGGATGACTAAAAACTGGACTTAAAGGAGGACAGAAACACTTTGTCTGGAGGAAGATCACGCCGCAATGAGCAGCGTCACTGTGGACGAACGGACACCGGCTGAGTTTGAATAGGTCCGTTAGAATAAACTCATGCAATGTTGGACACATAATCTCATGTGTCCAGCATTGAATGACCTTCCAGTAATGTAGTTTTTACATTTCTTTAAATGCATGAGATTATGTGTCCAACATTGCATAAGTTTATTCTGACAGAATGGAATTTGTTTTGAATTTTGATTACAGATGATTGAAATTGGAGACGGAATATAAGCGGTTGGATAAAGAAGAGGTAGATAGAGAGAAAAATAATAGGTGTGTGTAATGAGTGTAAAATTCGGTTGAAAAATATTATGGTGTTTGTAAATATTGTGAAAATATGTAAAATATGAACTGATGAAAGAAGAGGCAGACATAAGTTATTCTTCTTTCTGCTCTGTTTTCATTCATGTATGTATTACTTTCTTTATGTATATTTTTTGTGTCATCTTTTGAATGAAATAAATCTATAAATAAAATAATAAAATGTGATGCCAGTAGCCCAGATATAATATATTAGCTGACGGAAGATTACATACAGACAGTGGACGTTTAGTCAAACATTTATTCAGACTTCGACAAACTGTCATTAATTTGTTCAGTGTATTATTGATTATTGGTTCCCCAGCCTGGTCACTATTGCGGTCAATGAACGGCAGATTTCTGTTGATCTTTCCAGGATCTCTGCCATGATGACGGCTGCTCTCGGTCCAGCAGCACCCGCTCGGTCCCGTGTCCTGCTCAGCACCGGTCTGGTACTGGGTGAGTGTGTGTTGGGGGGACGGGGACCTGGCCGCGGTGCAGCTGCTGTATGAGACATAAATAAACGAAACAATAAAAATATGAGCTGTGTAAGTGTGTTAGCCTCATTATTTGCTATATCAGGGTTACATGAACGGACCTATTCAAACCTCAGCCGGTGTCCGTTCATCCTCGGCGACGCTGTTCATTGCGGCGTGATCTTCCTCCAGACAAAGTGTTTCTGTCCTCCTTTAATTCCAGTTTTTAGTCATCCACTGAGCCCCTCCTTATTTACCTCCACCTCAGACCTGAGAGGATCGATATCCAGAATCCGGAAAAGTTTCTTTTTTGCCAAAATTGCGGGACTTCTGAACCATGAATATAGCCGTGCCATCTGCTGCCGGTGCAGCTGAATCAAGACCAGCAATCATGTTTGCTGTAGCGCTCCGGAGCATGTGTATAGGTGCGACCGGTGTACACCCAATGCTGTGCGCAGATGTCCCCGGAGGGATCCGCGCAGACGGGAGCTTATGTACTGAAGCTGAGTTTTACGTGCTCCCTTAAAAGTTATAAGTGCTCACGTAAACAACTTTACACGTAAACAACTTTACGCCAGCGCGTAAAAGTTCTACGTGCTCACGTAAACAACTTTACGCGAGCACGTAAAAGTTCTACGTGCGCACGTAAAAGCTTTACGTGAGCACGTAGAACTCCCTTAAAAAAAATATTTTTTTTGATGTCCCTTTAGGGGCTCCGTACTTAATCTCATGTGTCCAACATTGCATAATTTTCCAGTAATGTAGTTTTTACATTTCTTTTAAATGCTGTGATTGTTCGCATTTCTTTCACTTCTTTCTGAAGGGCATTGCACAGATTGGTTCCCTTAACAGTCACAGTGAGTTCCATTATTTTTGTTCTGAATCTGGGGTTTTTAAAAATGTCAATCCCTTAGATTATAAAAAAGTTCTTTTTTGAATCTTTCTTGAATTTTTCCTGGTAACATGTTCCTATTAGCTTTATATAATATCTGAAGTATTTTATATTCAACTATATCATCAAATTTTAAAGAATTATACTTAATGAATAGTGGGTTTGATAGGTCTCTATTTCTATTATTACTTATAATTTTCAGGGCCTTTTTTTTTTTTCAAAATGAACATTGGTTGTGTATAAGTTTTACAGGTCGTCCCCTAAATTTCCACACAATAAGTTAAGTATGGAATAACTAGTGATTTATACAAGTTAAGTAATGCTGACTGATTTAAAACTGCTTTTACTTTATGTAATACTGCAATCGATTTAGATATTTTATTTCTAATATAATTTATATGTGACTTTCAGCTAAGGTCTTTATCAATAATAACACCTAAAAACCTTGTTTTCTGTACCCTTTGAATCCCATCTATTTTAATTGATATATGTATATTATTTTCTCTATCATTAAACAATATAAAATTTGTTTTTTTAACATTTAAAACTAATTTGTTGCTGTCAAACCACTATTTTATCTTGTTGAGTTCTACATTAACTACTTCTACTACCTCCTTTAAGTTATTTTCCTGAATAAAATCACTGATTAGATAAATCATTTGCTAAACTTATAGTATATTTACATTTCAGTCGTGGTTCTTCAGGTCCCGTCTCCTCCGTCCAGCCTCCAGTCCGAGCCTCTCCTGGTTCCTACATCAAGTCCTCTCATGGCACCAGTGCATCTAAAGTAACTCCATCAGCCAGTACACTATTTTCTAAAACTACACTGGACAAAATAAAGTCACACACCATTTCGGAGCTAAAGAGCACCTTTCCCTGCTGGAGCGTCTGAAATGCGCTCTGCAGCAGCGCGTGCGCTCTGTTAAAACTGCGCTCTCCGTGGCAGGATCCATCAGTTATTGAAAGTTAAAAATCCTTTATTAATCCCACAAGAGGAAATTTTATTATATATTCTTTAAGAGCATTAGTTTTTTTTTTATATCCATTCACTTTTGAATCTGTACTGAATCTGTGCTGCTTGTGTTTTACGACATGTTGGAGGTTCGCTTTATAATTACGCTCCGCCAGGTTTTTCTGTGCTGCACCGCAAATCCACACTGACTCAAACTTATGCACATGATGTCAGACCTGATTTCATCTTTCCATACCATTATCATATTGATAAATATCATAATAGAATAGAATAGACTTTATTTATCTCACCACGGAGAAATTTCAAGTTACAGAGGCTAGAACACACATGGGGGTGCAACAAAGCGATTGAAATGTGCAAATAAAGAGTAAGAATAATTTTGAATCTTAAGAATAATAGCAGAAATCCAAGATCTAACTTTATATATAACATGAAAATATAAAAGGAGCTATGCACAAATGCCGATCTCGTCTTTCATATGCAGTGCACCCTTGTGCCGTTTTATGATCGATTAATAAATGAGAGGCTGGCCTGGGTGTCTTTTATTGACTAAGCCTGATGGCTTCACAGACTCACTTTTCAATGTTAACTTCGGTACTGGTTTGTTTGCTGCAGCGCTCCGGAGCATGCGTATAGGTGCGACCGGTGTACACCCAATGCTGTGCGCAGATGTCCCCGGAGGAATCTGCGCGGACGGGAGCGTACGGACGGGAGCTGAGTTTTACGTGCTCCCTTAAAAGTTATAAGTGCTCACGTAAACAACTTTACGTGCTCTCTTAAAAGCTTTACGTGCGCACATAGAACTTTTGCGCGCTCGCGTAAAAGTTCTACGTGCGCACGTAAACAACTTTATGTGCGCACGTAGAACTCCCTTAAAAAAATAATTTTTTTGATGTCCCTTTAGGGGCTCCGTAAGATTGTGTTCTTGTATATACAAAAACACTTTCATCTATCATTATCCTGGATCACAAACTGGCTACTACTGGCTTCTAAAATGTCCTGCAGGAAGTCATTTTATATGAACAAAGTTAAATGTAAACCCAGAAAGAATATCGGTATGTAATTCCTGTGCTTTTTCCCCCCAGAGGGAAAGTCAAACATTTGAAGCACCCCATCTCATTATACTATAATGGTGCGTTCACACCGGACACGTTGCAAGCTTCACGGCCTCCACTGATGCCTCAAAGTTGATGCATGTAAAGTCGGAATTCGACGCTTGTTCAAATCTACACACGACGCTTGCAACGCTTGCGACGCGCTGCAGCTCATTGGCGGGAGTGGGAGGAGCTTCTGTGTCCTGTCTTCATGTTGACAATGGCGGATCCCATTGAGACACTGGCTTGGCTTTATTTAATGAAGGGTTTTTCTCTGTCTGGGAGAGGATGAAATCAGTCGGAGCCGAAGTCCAGCAGAAAGGATGTCTTTTATTACAAGATGCGCAATCAGGGAGCAGATTCACACAGCTCATAGTCTGTAAGTGAAAAGCCGAAGCTGTTCTCATCCATCACTGTCTTATACTTTCTCTGAGGTGTGGTCACTATTACATCAGTTACTAAGAATCTTCTGAAGAGCAGCATTAAGCAAAACAAATCCTTAATAAGCGGCCTGGGCAGGGGTCATAATGACCTGTACCAGGCCGTGCAGGCACTGCCATCCCAGCAGGACACATCAGCAAGCAAAAGCTTCTTTTAACAGTACAGAGTATCACCAGTGTATTTTTCACCCTTCATTAACAAAGAAAGCCTGAAAACGGCGTCGTCAGGTGCCTGTGCGACGTTTTTGGGTTCATCTCAACCTGCAGCGGCAATCGCAACTTGGCAATTTCACCATTTGCTCCAGGAGCTTCGTGAGGATGAGGTTCGCTTCAGCAGTACTTCCGCCTCTCCCGGGTAGATACATCTCAATAGTAAAACAAAGTATCCTTTCCCTTTTTTGCAAAATGAACCAAACCAAACCCTCATACTGTTCTTTGGTAAACAAATGGCAAGACCTCAGTCATTAAGGTCAAAAAAAAAAAAATTCATGGCACATTCATTGAATAGACCCCTCTTTTAAAGTGCAAACACTGGAAAAAAAGAGGGAACTGCTTTTCTTCTATTAAAGGTGAATCAAGTGTCTCCTAAATTCAAATATTCACATACTGCATGAGCTCAAAAATAAAAGAAAATGTCCTTTTCAACAAAACAAACCCTCATTTCCTCAGATGAGCAAAGTCAATTAAAGGTGCTATAGGCAGGATTCGGCATCTCCGCGAAGCAAGATGGCGATTTGACCCATCTAAGATGCCGATTTGAAACCCAGCACAGCCAATCCTGCCCTGTTTTCTCTGACATCACGCCCTTACACAAGTTAAGCCCCTCCCACAAGAACGTGCGACGAACGCCCCTCGACCAATCACAGTTAGAGCCTCAGGGGCTCTTCTGATTGGTCAAAGATACCTGGAGCTGTCGAGATTCCTTTTCAGCTCAGAACAGAGACAGATGGAAATGCTGCGCCCTCATGGTAGTGCAGTTATGCTACACTCCTAAAGGATTATCAATGGGTACTCTAACATTTAATCCAAAGAAAACACAGAAAAATTAGCATTGACTAGCAAAATCCTGCCTACAGCACCTTTAAGGTGCACAGGTCATTTTCATGTTAGGAGCCTCATATGACTTTTTCAGCTTTTTTATTTTATCTGTTCATTGCTGTGATTTTGGAGGACAATCTCTTTCAAAATCGCGGGGGCGCTTCTCATAATGGCGTTTTACACACACACACACACACACACACACACACACAAACACACACACACACACACACACACACACACACACTCTCTATCTCTCTCAGCCAGTCTCACCTGGCGTCAGTCAGCCAGAGTAGCATGTTTCCTTTTTTGCCATGGGTCCACAAAGAGGTGGTCCGTCCGCCTATTGCGGACCCTGGGCCTAGGATGTGAAGACTGGGGTGGCAGGGTAGTCCACGGCTGAGTGTGAGTCGCAGTCCTTCCTTGGTATGTGTCTGCCTCGTGCTAATGGCGGCTTCCAGAGTCTGTGATCCTCTGCAGTCCACCAGCAAAACCAGTCCACAAGCTGCACTCTTCTGTTACTTACTCTGAGTATGACTGGCAGTAATATCTATCTCCAATCGACTTTCTTTTCACCATTAATTCACGTCTCCCCCACCACCATTTTTTTCCGTCCTCTCCTGTGTCCAGTCTTTAATGTGCCCCTCATTTTTTTCCCGTCAATCTTGCCAATTACAGCAACTGACGATGACAGACAACCAATGAAAATGACAATTTCAAACAAAATGTCAACAGGTGCTTTTAAACATACAACACAACATAGACCAAAACAGCATAGATACATTTTTAAACTTCTGTGAAGTCTATGAAATGATTACTCCTCCACATGCATTGATGAAACACTTAGCAATCACTGAAACATGTATTAAAGCTAGGGTTGGCGATCTTGGAAAACTAGCGTTAGCATGTAGCATCTCCCCAAGGCTCCGCCTAGCTAGGGCCGCCCAGCTCCCACCCCACTGGAGGAGCTCCCGTTGGGAGTGGAGACGCAGAGACGTTCACGCGCGGCGCTTCCGCGTCCAGTGCGTTCCTGGTGTAACCTGTCCTCAGCGCTTCGTTTCTTCGTTTTTCTTTATTTGCACTACGCCAAGGTATGGCGCACTCAACGGTAAGTAAAGCCCCAAACATTCGTCTCCGCCATTCTGCAACAACGCTCCATCCTTCCACGCGCGCACTGAACCAGGATCAGTGCACGCGTACATGTACGCGCAGGGGGCAGGTCGAACGGTGAAGGGATTTGATTGGTTTAAAAAAAGGTGTCCCGGCAAGACTATTGGTTGCTGTTTTTCCCGTTTTACTCCTGCTGTAGATAGCGGATATTTTCCAAACTACTTTAAAAACACGCTATGAATTGCTTCCCATCGGGTCATAAAGATCATTTTAACCAGTATTTAAAAAAATGTATCTCATTCAAATCGCCAACCCTAGCTTTAATCAAACATGATCGAATTAAAAAACTACAAATCAACTCCATTTTGAACTTTTGTACATCACTTTTCTTCTTATCTATGACGTGTCTTATCTGTATTCACCCTTCTTTTTTTGCAACAGGCTACACATTTTTTAAGACAGTCTTATTTATGGGGGCTTATTTATGGCCAAATAAGCCCGCCCCCCCCCCCACACACACACACACACACACACACACACAAAATTTGTATATATATATATATATATATATATATATATATATATTGTAACGTTCTGCAATCTGCGAAGCACCAGACGTCTCCAGGTCGTTCCACACGGCTCTTTTTATTGCACTTAGGCAAAACAAACAACAACACAGGGCTACTGTTGCGGCCGTAACCCACGCCGATCTCTCAAAAACGAACCCTTTCCAACAGTCCATGAACAACAGCAAAAGGCTGGCTTCAGTCACCTCTCTAATCCTAGAGTGCCACCCTCAGGAAAAATGGTGCAACAGCACATTTAACTAATACTGACTCAAGAGTCATTACACTGTCCCCCCAACAAAAAGTTCCTCGTCCCCGAGGGAACAACACAGTCTCTGAGGCGCCGTGGCAACTGTCGACGCCTTCTCGGCCGACTGGGGGCACCATGGGACTGAGAAGCAGGTGAAGGGGGTGACAGTCCCAGTTGTGTGTGTATGTGAGTGTCAGGCAGCGGGTGTGAGTGCTGTGTGGGAGAGTTGGGGGGCTCCATCCCTGGGTCAGGATGAGCAGGTGATGCAGGGGGAGAAACACTGTCAAGCGTGATCTGAGGGGCCATGAGGGGGTGTGCAGGTCCTTGGGGAAAACAGGGAAGTGAGTGTCCTCTATAAGGGGCCAGCCTGTCCCTATGTAAGACCACCTTCCTGCCCTTGGGTGGTATCTGGACTCTGTAAACCACCTCACCCACCCTCTCCAAAACCCAGCAGGGTCCATCCCAGTGACTGTCCAACTTAGGGCAGCGCCCCTTCTTTCTCTTTGGATTGTAGACCCAGACTAGTTCTCCTGTCTGGAAGTTTCTCCCTTTTGATGTGACATCATAGTTCCTCTTCTGCCTCATGCCTGCTTTCTCCAGGTGGTTTCGAGCAAAAGCATGCGCCGTCTCCATGCGATCTTGCAGCTTCTTTGCATAATCTCGGCCAGGTGGTGCATCAGGGGCATCTGGTGGTTGTCCAAAAGCCACCTCTGGTGGAGTCCGAAGCTCCCTCCCCAGCATGAGGAGTGCAGGTGTGCACATGGTGGAGTCCTGTACGGCGGATCGGTATGCCATGAGAATGAGAGGGAGGTGGGTGTCCCAATCACGCTGGTGATCTGCAGTGAGGATGGCTCGCTGCTGAGCCAGTGTTCTGTTGAATCTTTCCACCAAGCCATCACTCTGGGGCCGTAGAGGTGTTGTGCGGGTTTTCTGTATGCCCAGCCGTTCACACATAGCAGCAAACACCTTTGACTCAAAATTTCGCCCCTGGTCACTGTGTAGCGTGCTCGCTGTGCCAAACCTGCTGAACATGCCCTCCACCAGAGCATTAACCACCGTCTCTGCCTCCTGGTCTGGGATGGCATATGCTTCCGGCCACTTGGTAAAATAATCCATGGCGGTCAGTACATAGCGGTTGCCTCTCTCAGTGTGGGGGAAGGGCCCCATAATGTCCACAGCCACCCTCTCCATGGGTGCTCCAGTTGGTTGTTGTTGGAGCTGAGCCCGGGACTGATCGAGGGGGCCTTTGTGAGCTGCGCAGGCATCGCAACAGCGGCAAAAATCCTCTGTGTCTCGCCTGTGCTGGCCCCAGTAGAAGCCCTGGCGGAGGCGACGGAGCGTCTTGGAGACCCCAAAGTGCCCTGATCCTCTATCCCCATGGCAGGCCTCAAGTACAGCACCCCTCAGTGACTTAGGCACCACGACCTGCCACCTCTCCTCTCCTGTCGCTGGTTCTTTCCATGCTCGCTGAAGCACTCCGTCTTTCAGGCGCAGCATGTCAAATTTGGACCACAGTCCCTTTGTGGCAGTGGAGAGGCCAGTAATCTCTTCCCAGACTGGCCTCTGCCCTCCCTCCAGCCATTGCAGCACTGGTTCCAGGTCACTGTCGTGTAGCTGCTGAGACCTCCACCCCGCTGCATCCACAACCTGCAGTGCTCTACAGGAGAGTTCAGCTGCATCATCCCATTGTGTGAGCTCCTTTTCTCTCTCTTCCCTCTTTTCACAGTAGCGGCAGCCCTCAGCAGCACATGGTCGGCGGGACAGAGCATCAGCATTAGAGTGCTGGGTCCCAGCTCTGTGGGCGATTGTGAAGTTGAAAGACTGGAGTTCTTCCAGCCAGCGAGCCACTTGGCCTTCTGGTTCTCTGAATGACATCAGCCACTGCAGGGCAGCATGATCTGTTCTGATTGTGAAGGGCGTGCTACACAGGTAGTATTTGAAATGTCTTATAGCGGCCACCACAGCAAGAAGTTCTCTTCTCGTGACGCAGTATCGACGCTCACTCTTGTTAAGTACTCGGCTGAAATATGCCACCACCTTCTCTCCCTCAGGCCCTACCTGTGATAGCACCGCCCCCAGTCCAACGTTACTGGCATCAGTATCCAAGACAAATGGCAGGGCTGCATCAGGAGGCACAAGAACAGGGGCTGCGATCAGTGCTGCTCTCAGAGCGTCAAACGCGTTTTGACAGTCCTGTGTCCAATCAAAGACACTGTCTTTTTGAAGAAGGCCGAAGAGGGGTGCAGCAATAGAGGAGAAGCCCTTCACAAACTTCCTGTAGTAGGAGGCTAGCCCCAAAAAGTTTTGAGCTGGGTCTGATCAGTGGGGGTGGGCCAATCCTTGATGGCCTGAGTTTTCTCCTCCAATGTGCTGATGCCCTCTTCCCCCAGCTTGTGACCCAGGAACTCCACCTCTCTCCTAAGGAAGTGGCACTTTTCTGGATGCAGCTTCAGTCCTGCGTCCGCCACTCGCCTTAACACCAGACGTAGTGAATCCAGGGCTGCATCAAAGGAGTTGCCATGAACCAAGAGGTCATCAAGGTACACTAGGCACTTTTGGCGAGGGATACCAGCCAGCACTTTGTCCATAAGCCTCTCAAACGTGGCTGGGGCATTACAGAGACCGAAACTTAGGACTTTAAATTGCCACAATCCCCTGGCTGTGCAGAAAGCAGTTTTGGGTTTGGACTCTGCAGACAATGGCACCTGCCAGTACCCACTCCGGAGGTCCAGAGATGAGAACCATGAGGACCCAGACACCAGGTCTAGGGATTCATCAATCCTGGGGAGGGGGTAAGAGTCCTTTTTAGTGACTTTATTCAGTGGCCTGTAATCCACACAGAACCGCATCCTGGAACTTTTCTTCTTGGGCACCATGACCACTGCAGAGGCCCATGGACTGTCTGAGGGTTCCACTATTCCTGCCCTCAGCATCTCATCTAGCTCTCTGTCTGCAGCGTCTTGGTGTGCCAGTGGGAGGCGTCGTGGGCGCACTTTCACCGGCTGGGCATCACCAGTGTCAATCTCGTGCTGCACCAGGTGTGTTAGGCCCACTTCACTGTCATTGAGGGCAAAAATGTCCTTAAACTCGAGCAGCACCTGCCACAAAGTCTCTCTCTGTAGATCGCTCAGTCCCTCACTGTTCTTGGACCAAATGTCCTGTAATGCAGAAAGCCTCTCCTCCTCTGTTGTTGGCTGGTGTTGGGAAAGTTCAGGAGGGTTGCAGTGCATCAACGGGGGCTGGACAGGGGGAAGTTGTGGGTCAGAGCTGTCCACATTGGGTGTTTCGGACTGCCGTGTGTGGTCTGGAGCTACAGCAGCTACTGTCGTGGCTGGGGGGTATGTGCGTGTTGGAGGGGGGGTTAGCTGCACACTGTGCCCTCCAGGGAGAATGAGCAAACCCCTGCCTAGGTCCAGCGTACCACCAATGGTCTGAAGAAAGTCCAGCCCGAGGATGCATGGGTCTTGCACCTCAGCCACCCACGCCGCAAAAGACACAGCGAGGCTTCCCACAGTAAACAGAAACTCCCCTCTGCCTTTTATTGGAGCCAGGTCACCAGTCACTGTCTTCAGCTGAACAGAGGTTGGTTCTACTGTGAGCCCCACCGGGATGATGTCAGGACGCACCAAGGTTGCATTCGACCCCGTGTCCAGTAGGGCTGTACATCCAACTCCTGCCACTGTCACAGGGATGTGACAGAAGCTCCCAACCTGCGTCCAACCAACAGCTATTTCGGTCAGAATTGATGGTGATGGTGCCAGGCAGTGGGTGTCTGCTTCACGGGCCCGCGTTCCACCACCTACACGGGCCCCTGGTCGTTTCCCTGCAGAGGTGCAAATTTGGGGCACTGCCTGAGGAGGTGACCCAGCTGGTTACATCCCCAACAAAGCTTGGAGCGGCGTCGTGGCTGCATGTCCCGAAAAGGGGTGAGTGACTGGGGAGGGTTTACTCGAACTGCATCCTGTATGTCTGCTGGTCCCTTCACGCCTGTCGTCATTGCTACTCTCACCACTGGCATGTCATCACACCTTGCAGCCTCGTTGTTCACCATTTCCCTCTCCACAGCCAGCTCTAGCGCCTCACTGAGAGTGGATGGGTGAGCTAACTGTGTCTGTATGCGCAGCTCTTTGGGACTGAGGGCCTGTATGAACTGGTCTCTGGCAAGCTCTTTCCTCACTGATGGTGGCATGTCAGCATAGGCTCGGCCGCACAAACATTCAATGTCGTTAGCAAGAATGCGAAGGGGCTCACCAGGTTGTCTGCGTCTACTGTTGAACTCTGTGCGCAGCAGCGCGGGCTGATTGAACTGTCCAAAGCGCCTCTGAAGAGCTCCAGTCAACGCACCATAATCCATCCGCTCCTCGGGGCTCAGCAGCAGGAGACAGTCGGCCGCTTCATCGGTGAGACACAGAGCCAGCTGCAGCGCTTTATGCTTCTCTGACCAGCCAGCAGCCACGGCCAACAGTTCAAACTGAGCCTTGAAAACCTCCCACGCTGTCTTGCCGGAGAACTTAGGTGTTTTTATGGTCCCCGGTGCCTCCGGACCAAGGGCGCCGCCATCTTTGTTTACATCACGTGACTTGCAACATGCCGTTCCGGATCCATCATGGCCGTGCAGAGCGTGCGAAGCTTCCTCGCGGCGTCTAGCGTGTCCCGGGGAAAATCCGGCTTCAGCCGCAAGCAGCATAGCAGTCTTTCTGACAGTGGATGTAGGTGGGCGCGATTCTGCATCACTGTCTGGCCGCTCCATTTTAATCCTGGTGGACATACCTGGCTGCTGTGCGCGCTGTCCGGTGGCTGGCCGCTCGCCCCGGTGTCGGCTGCTCGAGCTAGCCTGTAGCATCGTGCGTTGGTCCGTCATTTTCGACCGCTTCTGACACCAGTGTAACGTTCTGCAATCTGCGAAGCACCAGACGTCTCCAGGTCGTTCCACACGGCTCTTTTTATTGCACTTAGGCAAAACAAACAACAACACAGGGCTACTGTTGCGGCCGTAACCCACGCCGATCTCTCAAAAACGAATCCTTTCCAACAGTCCATGAACAACAGCAAAAGGCTGGCTTCAGTCACCTCTCTAATCCTAGAGTGCCACCCTCAGGAAAAATGGTGCAACAGCACATTTAACTAATACTGACTCAAGAGTCATTACAATATATATATATATATATATATATATATATATATATATATATATATATATATATATATATATTGAAGGCCAAATTCAAGGCAACTGACCTGTTTATTTGCTTTGAATGACACCAGAGATGCTTGTTGTGATTGATATGTTGTGACGTTATCATGGGAAGAAATCACAGTGTGTCCTTGGTGTTCGTGTTTGTGACTACTGAGATAAAGCTTCCTTGCAACAGGTTTCTGGTGAGGTGTCTTAAAGGCAAGTGGGCACTGCAGGTCTGAGTATCCACCTCCTGCTGGTGGATGCAGGAATAGCTGGTTCATAGGGAATGTGAACAGGACCAGGGCCTCATGCACAGATCCCAGGTTGTCAATGTAGACATCAGTAAACCTCTCTTTGGCATGACAAATTCTTTAAAAGTCAGACAATGTGATTTTCTGGATTTTTTTTCTCGTCCTGTCTCTCATAGTTGAGGTATACCTATGATGACAATTACAGGCCTCTCTCGTCTTTTTAAGTGGGAGAACTTGTACAATTTGGGGTCAACTAAATACTTTTTTGCCCCACTGTAATTTTTTAACCTTCCTGATGTTTCTAACTTATTTTTGCTTTTACTCTTGTTGAAATTTGTTCAATAAAGTTCCCTTTAACTCCTGACCTTCTTTGTTAGACACCTCTTCATGATTAATATCTTTCTTTGCACAACAGTGGAACACATTTATGTATTCACTCAAAAGAGAAGTGACTCAAGCTAATGATGTGTTTAACTGTATGATGTACGAGGGCGTACCCAAAAGAAACCGGAATTTAGTTGTAACTTTATTTCTGACATTTCAAAAGAAAACAACACCGTCGCCTTCTAAATAATCTCCATTCGCATTAATGCAGTGCTCCAGCCGTTCCTCCCACTTGACGAATGCGTCGGCAAACTCATGCATAATGATCTCCTTAAGGACCTGCTGCGATTTCTCTTGCACCTCCTCCACGTCCACAAACCGCTGTCCCTTCAGCTCCTTCTTCAACTTGGGGAACAAGAAAAAGTCACAGGGGGCGAGATCCGGCGAATAAGGCGGATGGGGGAGGAGAGCCATCCCATTTTTCACCAAGAACTGCGTGACGCGCAGAGCTTTGTTCGCGGGCGCATTGTCGTGGTGGATCCACCAGTCCCCACTCCCCCACAACGCGGGCCGCTTCCTCCTCACATCCTCACGGAGGCATCTTAGGACTTCGATGCAGAAGTCCTGATTTACAGTCTGACCTGGAGGGACAAACTCACTGTGGACGATACCCTGCACATCGAGGAAGAAGATCAGCATTGTTTTGTGTTTGAGCGGACTTGACGCGCTTTCTTTGGCCAAGGGGATCCATGGTGTTTCCACTGGCTGGACTGCTGTTTGGTCTCTGGATCATACCCGTAGCACCACATCTCGTGATGACCTTGGACAACAGCCCAGTGTCGTCCTCCAGCTGCCGTTTGATCTGCCGGCACATGTCCATGCCAGTCTCCTTCTGCTCCGGTATGAGCAGGCCTCTGAGTGAGGTCCACCCGCATTTCCCAATCCCGGGCTGCGCTGAGTGGCCCTGGCTCCGAAGGAGTGGACTTGGTCCCTCTTTTATCCCCTTCCCGAACAAAGGTCATTTTTCTTGGGCCTGTGGTCTGGGCATTTAGAGGCATGGCATTGCTGGTTGTTCTCTTGTTCTCGATTTTGGCAGCCAAACACTTCAGCACCTGGTTGTGGCACTAGGTGTATCTTCCCTGGGTTAGGCTGATAAATCAGGAATCAGGAATACCCAGGAAAACAAGCAGTAAAAAAAAAAAAAACAAAAAATGTTCTATTAAAAGGAAATTTCTGATCATCTGATTTTATTCTTAGCTTAGCTCCAAAGAGATGAATAGTAAGAAAGGTTGTATTGGAGGGGGCAGGTAGGCTCAAAGAAATAGTAACACATACACAGTATGTATGTGACAGAAAAGGCACAATTTGACCAATTTACAAAAGTTTACAAAAGTTGAGGCCATTCTATACCGGCAACCTTTAACAGCCAGAAAACCATTTGGATCCGTTTTATTTTATTTATGTAATGAACACATTTTGAACTCTTAACAAAAAAGACAAAAATATGTCAAGTTGAAGGTCTCTTTCAAATGAATAAAAACGCTGAACTTAATTTATCCATGTAGAAAATAAAAAAATGCCGTGAGCGTTCATCTTTACATCGCCTTTGAGCTTTCGAAGCGCTTAGTGGAGCCTTTACCTGAGTTTAAATACAAATTAGGAACAAAGCATTGTGTCACACACATCTGCAAATCGGGGCTGTACGAAGTCACTTTCATCTTTACGCAGGACTGTTAAGCTGTTGTCTGTGAGGCGTGAGCGGTATTTGTTTTTAACATAGTTCTTGGTGGAGAATAGCTGCTCACACACGTATGTGGATCCGAAGATTGACAGGACTCCAAATGTATATTTCTTCATATTTATGTAGGTGTCGGGGATGGCATTCCATGTTTCAAACACTAGTTTGTCTGGGTTTGGAAGGTTCTCAGTATCACTCCATTTGTGATTCTCAACAAGAGTGGCCTTCTGATGGCAAACATCTTCAAGATCCTCTGTCAAGTGCTTGAATTTGGACACACATATAGCGATGTCAGCCAGCTCCAACCCAGCACATGGCACATGGCAGGTGACCGTTGAGACCTGGACCACAAGAGGACGGCTCCTTAGACGCAAACCCAGCAGTCCAAGCACAAGAAGAAGAAGAGGAAGGAAATGTGTTTAAATAAAATTTATTTATTTCACGAGTGACATTGTTTATCTTAAATGTGACTGACTCTGCAAACCTGCCTGTGAGGTTTTGACGACGTACATGCAGGGCCGGTTTTAGCTATGGGCAATGTGGGCGACCGCCCAGGGCGCAATCTCTGTGAGGGCGCACTGGCGCCGTGCAAACGAGAAAAAAAAAAAAAATTTAAAAAGTCCGCAAATTTTCCAGACTTGCACTCATTTCCCTGTCAAGTTAGTGGCGTGAGCGCTGGAGCGCCCTCATTGGTCACGCCATACAGTTTGTGTGTCCGTTTGGGCTGTCTGGGGGGGGGGGGGCAGACTGATGCCAACACATACTGCTTTGAACCGTGACCGGAAGGTGCTGGTGAAAGGTAATGTTTAGATCATGGATCCAAGTAAAAGACCAAAGAAGCTATCAGGAGCCCAGTTTAGAAAAAGAAGAAAAGAAGAAGGGGAGAAACGGGCAAAATATAAAGGTATGCATACGAGTGATGTGAATGACTTTATAGGCCGTTTATTAGCATTTTTATGTTGCTAAGCCACAGAAGACGACTGTATGTGGTATTTAGTTTTGCTGAACTACCAACTATTGTAATTGAGGCATCATGTCATGCAACAAATTCACCAAGAGGCAACCTAGTATAGTTGTGTTTCAAATGCAACAAGAAGTGCAAATTCACACAGACATCCTGACTGTGGACTTTTTTTATTCCTATACGCTACATGTTAAGAACAACAACGTCTAACATAAATTGACATGGCATTTTGTAAGATACATGTGATATGGCTTTTTAAATAAATTGCAGTGTGTCATGCTTAGCTAATAGGATGTTGACAAATGTTAATAAAATGTGCATTGTGGTAATTTTAATTGGGTAACTGATGCATGTGGGTTATTAGTGTGATCTAACATACATAGTGTATCTTAATTGTAAATTCAGTGGTAATTCTGAAATATTTTGGGGCTGGAGCAGCCACTGACCAAGATGAGCAGTCAGACACCTGCACAGCAGCCACAGACCTGGTCCTGGAGTCTGGTGAGGAGCCTTCTACCTCCTCAGCCACATGTTCTTTGCAGGACTCCTCAGGTGTATGCTCTATTTTATTTATTGATTTTGTTTTTTTCTTTGTTCTTGTTACTTTTTTGTATTTAAGATTACATATAGAGTTGCCTTTTTTACTTTGTTCAGATAATATTCAAGTATGCTCAATTTATATACTGTATTTTATTTATTGATCTTGTTTATCATTTGTTTTTATATTTATCATATTTAATAAAATAATCCAAAAATAATATAATGTATTGCTATATATTGTTTTGGTGGCGGGGTTTGGCGGTAAGTTTTTGTTGGGTGTGGGGGGGCGTTTTGGACGGTTCTCGCCCAGGGCGCAATGGAAGCCAGAACCGCCTCTGCGTACATGCACTGCGCACCTGTCAGAGAAATTACCATGAGAACAAACGTCCAAGACACAGGATAGGATTTGATTTATGTGCATCGTAGCTCTTAAACAAAAATGTCCTGAAGCACATCCCAGCTCAGGTGCACAGCGGAGCTGGGGTGACTCTACTTGGGACTTAAATGGTTCTGCTGTCATCATATCAATATCCTCTGAAATCATTCCTATCACACACATCACAATCCGGCCATTCCAGATGAAAGATAAACAGCTGAGGCTGTCCTCCCCGAGAAAACGACCACAGTGGTCATTCATTCGTGTCTCAAATTACGACCATAGGGTACGTTTTAAAGTCAATCGCCCCCAGTGGCCATGTAAATTATATCACAAACACCACGGACATGGTAGAAAAAACAACAATTGGAAAACACTGCTAATGCCCATGCACACTGCGGCAATAGAAAATACATCTTCTGCACATGCTCAGTAGATGGACAATAACAATGTGTCATAACTGTCAGTCCATATTCTCCTGGATATGGTAGTTTTAGAGTTGAGAGTCACCAGTAATGTCACACCCACAACCACATAGGAGCTGGATTGCTCTGCGAGAGAGATTTTCTGTTTTATTTTGAATGACCTCAAAGACATCTTGTCACATTAACTGCAACAATGGATGAGAAGACACTCATTTTGGAAGTTGAAAGCCAAAAATACTTTTTCATCCTTTCTACAAAGACACCAACAGAAACAGGAAAGTATGGGCGGACACAGCACAATTTCTATAATTGGATGGTAAATTAAATGCACTTACAAACTTGCAATTAGTGTTTATTACTGTATTGGTTGGCATTAGTTGCTCTACACAGCTTTGATTTAAATAATAAGAGGCCAACCCATCATAAAAATAGCAATAATCACTAGAGGTGTCCCCGACTAAGAATTTCCATAATCGAATCTGATTCGTCCGAATCTGCCAATAGTCGACTGATAGTCGAATCTATCATCTTGTTTGGCGGAGCGGGGGGGGGGGGGGGGGGGGGGGGTGTTGGTGAAGCGTGCCAACACGGGCGTCGGAGCAGCACAGTGCAGAGCAGTGCTCACGGGGCGCCTATGCCTACAGTCGGGGCCCTCCCTGATTGCACTAATAATACAAAAAAATAAACAAAACAAAACAAACAAACAAAAAAAAAAAAAAGCAAAACAGCGCAGGCAGGTAAAACAACACCTTTTTTTCCCCTACACACTGACACACAGACTGGAACAAAGTGTCGGTAACTCTAAACATCAAACAAATGAAGTATAGTTCAAATGACCACAACCGACCCCACTTCTAACAAACGGGCTAAAGCATGTCATTTATTTATATCTAAAAGCTCTGCAGATAAGCTTACAGTTTTTGGCTAAACAATTTCTCACATTATCTGCTCAAATTAAATGAAATAGGCTTAATTGCGCTGTGTTGGGTCGGTTTCGCAGCGCAACATCCATGCAAAAACAAACATTAAATTAAATAGAATTTTAGACAAATAAAATAATAATATAATAATAACCTAAAATATTACAATTAAACGAAATAAAAGTCAGCATTAAAAATGAGAAATAAGTAACAGAACCGTCTTTTATTAGCCCAATTATCTGGCTACCTACCCGTTTAAGGTGGAAAGCCATGTTGTTGTGAAGTGATATGAAAGGACACAACTTGCATTTGACATTTTTTTGGATCATCTTTGCCTTGTCTGAAGTTCTGTTTTTTTTTTTTTTTTCTGACATTGTGAGCCTTTTAAAGTTAAGCCAAATCACCACCGAGATGCTGCTCTGTGACGGAGCTCTGCGCAAAATCGGATTGTGCCACTCACCATGGTGGTTCATTCACAAACAGTAAATAGATAGAATATTGAATAAAAGTACAAGTACATTTTTCCACAGTGTATTTGATAGGCTGACATTTATATTAAATAGGCTTTATATCAGGTTTATTTGGAAAAAACAAGCAATTCTATGTAAAATCAGTCATTCAGCACCCCCATACAGCTGTAATGGAATGGTCCTCGTTTAATAACCACATTTTTTCGATGCTTCGACTGCGTGATTGGTAGTCGAATCAGGCCCCTTCGAACGAATCGTCGAATCGTCGACTATCTGAGGACACCCCTAATAATCACATGATCTTACACATCTGGTGCATGCTCTCCTTGGGGTTCCGTGGCTCGGAGGAGGCAGTCTGGAGTGGAGTGGAGTGGAGTGGAGACGCATGCCCTGTTTTTACCCCGTTTCTCCTCCATTTCAGTTCAGACACCCTCCATTCATTCTCGCCCTGCCACCTTCTCGTCTGCTCACTTCAAACACTCCGCCAAGTCTCCAGAAAACCCCCAGGAATCCCTTCACCTCTGCAGCCACTCTCAGCAACCAGATCAGCCAGCCGCCATCTCTCCACCGCTCACCTCCTCTACCCGCCCTCTGACACAACGCTTAGATTTAGCTCCCTTGACTCAGCTCTTGGACTCGTCTCATGGATTCGACTTGAGGGTTCAACTCTCAGACTCTCAACTCTGCGCTTGGACTTCATTCTGTTAAATAAACTTTCAAAACTCACTCCCCATGTCTGGTTGCTTTCTGCTTATGAGCCTCTGACCCACAAACCGTAACAAGGAATAACAATCCATCTTCATCACCTGTCCATACAAATGTCCCAAATATTAACCTTGATGGTGTATTCTGTTCTCTGCAGACATGTATGAATTCATTACGACAGGGGTGTCAAACTGAATCCCAAAAGGGCCGGCACCCTACATGTTTTTGCTCTCTCTCTGCTGCGGTGCACCTGAATCTCATGTTGATGACGACCTCAGACTTGTAGAAAAGCCCAGTCAATGCAATCAGCTGTGTTACAACTCGAGAGACCCAAAACACCATGGTCATCGGCTGAGGACTGGAGCTTGACACATGTGCATTACAACAACCAACAGTACACTCTAGTGGCCTGGCATCCTAACTACATTGTTTTCAGTATTTCTGCCTTTTACTTGTCAATGGTGATCATTTTCAAAATGTTGTCGTGCAAACGAGAAACTTTCCTGTAACGAAAACGCAAAAGATGCGCGTTTTCACTTGGAACACTATCACTTAAATGTGGCCTTAATTTGTTATTGAAGTCCAACACTTGCATGGGCCTGTGCTCTGTTGGTGACAAGGGGAACTGTTCAAGAATCAAAACAATAATTTATCTAGGTAAACTTGAAAAGACAGCCATTATTTAGTTTATGGGGGAGTTTTTAAAAATAAGAGGGACTTATTCATTATTATTTAATTTCAGAGATTTTACAGTTATTTCTACACCAGTGATTGTGTGAAACCTGTTATTTTAGACATGAAAAGTGAGCTCTGAAAAACAGATTAGTGATTGAGGGGTTTTGTTATATAAAATAATCAGTGCTTTGGTTTTGTTATAATCATTGTTGGTTATTCAAGTATCTTGAAGCTGAGCTTTTTTTCTCAGGAAATCAAGCTTAATAACTCTAAAGTGTAGAAACCTTATGAAAACAGCAATAACGTAATCAAAAACTAGCAGCAGGTTTATGCCAAAAGCATGTTGTTTAATTCCAGTAAGGAATATAACATCATTTTTAATCCTGGTTTTATCAAACTGCTTCTGTGGGTCTGGAGATTAAGGGAAAATGTGTTAATCCTGAAATACAGAAAGACAATTATGGACAACGTGCATGGAGAGTCTATAGATAGTCATAGATAGCCTATTTACATCAAGAGTTCTGGAAACCTGGAACATGTGTCTCTTATCTGTTGCTCTGCTGCAGATGTCAACAACCTGATGAAGCTGTCCTGCTATTGGATGTAGACGAAGTTGCAGTGGACAGAAACCTGCTGCAGAAGGAGAGAGCGTGCTCACAGCAGACATGGCATCAGGCAGGAGGATGGACGGGCTTCACGTTTGGTGTCTGGCTTTGCTGGCTTCTTTCCTCTTGATCCCTCTTACTGATGGCTCGCCCATGTAAGTAAAGCAAGCACAGAAAAGAGACACTTTTCTGTGATTCATGTCATGGTTTGCATTTAATCGTGGGATGAGAGAGACATGATGGTCTGTGGTTTGATGTTGGCTCAGAGATTAATGGAATGCATGAACTGATGCTGTCAAAGTCTTAGAAGGTGATGTTATAATTTCGTAGCAATTGCATATCTTCCATCTATCCATCTTCTACATTGTTTCATCCGATGGGGGGTCATGACCCCTGGAGCCAATCCCAGCTACCTATGAATGAAGGCAAAAACACCTGAACAGGTCACCAACCCATCAGATACTTCTTAAACAAAAGCCTGCTCTACAAAAGTTACTGATAAGGTTAATGACTAAAAAATGTTCAGTTAAGTTCTGCCCAGGTTGGTTCAGACAGACTGAGGATTGACAGGCCAGTCTGCACTTTTTTTTTTTTTTTTTTCAAACATGAACCAAGGTACCATTTCCAGTAAGGTGGCGTACATGTTGATTTTTACTTCCCGGAGCCTTTTATCGCGTCAGCCACAATAAACAAACGTCCGAAAAATGTTGAAATGTTGTATTGACTCAGTGCTGGAACTGAGTCTGGGCCATCAATGGTTCACTTATTATCTGGGTGAAGTCTGTGCTGAAGTGGGAATGATTCCAGGCAAACTGAAACTGTGCAAATGAAGAAATCCAAAGGATTAACTGACTAAAACAGTTTTATTCATGACTGTGATGGTATGTCAGATAAGACTTTCATTGTGCTGAATTTAGACAAGAGGAAAGGCATGCACAAAACAGAGGAAATGTGTAGTTCATAAAGAAGGAAATGTAATAAATGTATTCAATCAGTAATTAAATCAGTTGAGCCTAGAAATGACTGTGTTGCAATTGGCGTTATATAAATAAAGCTGAACTGAATTGAACCGAATTATTTAACCAGTCAAACAGATGATACTGCCAAATTCCTGACCGTCAACAGTGAGAGTGGCTCTCATTATGCGTTAATAAAAGTGACTGCTGCTCCAGGTGTGTCCACTGGGGGCACTGCTTTATTTTTTGCGTGCTTTAATCTGTGTTTAGCCTAAAATGCCAACATGGATCATAATTCTTCGTCGCAAACTTCAGTTCATTACACAATAGACACACCAGTTTCCTTCCTTTGGCCAAAATTTTCCTCTTCGTGGACATTTTGGAGTCATGAAATTGACATGTATTGTGGGAAATGTAGTTTCATGGTTTGTGATACGAAAAACATTTCTTTTCGGACAGGCATATTAACCTCTAGTGGGACACATTAAATAATGTGACTGGCCGGATTTGGCCGACATGCCTTGAGTTTGAAACATGTTATTTCATGCGTCACTGAAAAATACACAAATGCATTGAAAGTGTCACAGAAGTGGCCAAACTGTAAAGACAAAATCCTGTGACAGACACAAAGCGATCACCGGAGGATGAAGCTGACAGTATTTCATCTCTGCAGGAAGGTGATGTCTGCTCCCAGCCTACTGCGAATCGGAACAGCAGAAAACATCTTTGTGGAGTGCCAAGACTGCACCAATGATCCTGATTTCGCGGTTGAAATCAGAGTCTCAAACTTTCCCACCAAATCCAAGACGTTGGCGTCCACGTCAGTGATTCTCACCAGTGCAAACAAATTTCAAAACTTTGCAGAAATCAAGGTAAAGGCTCAAATATAACACAAAACAGTTGTAGATACAGTACATTTGCAATGTTGGGTTTTAAAAAAGGAAGAATAATCACTGTTTTTTTATTTATGGTGTGACATTTCTTGTAATTCCTGTTTACTATTAATAGCACACTTTTTTTGGAACTGAATGTCATTTAACGGTGTGTAAAATGTAATGTAGACCAATTGAAATCCATCCATCCATCCATCTTCGAAGACACTTAATCCTGTGCAGGGTCTCAGGGTGCTGGGGCCAATCCCAGCTAACTATGGGTGAGGACAGGAGGACACACCCTGGACATGTCACCAGTCCATCACAGGACAAACACACAGACAAACACACACACTCACATTCACGCTGAGGGAAAATTTAGGGTCACTGAACCTCACACGCATGTTTTTTTTTTGGACTGTGGGAGGAAACCCATGTATACAGAGGGAGGAAACACAAACTACATAGAAAGGCTTAATCAGTAACTGACGACATTTTCTCTGTGAGGCGAGACGACTAACCATTCCCCCATCGTGCTGCCTGAAACAGAAATCATACAATTATTTTGTAAATGTGAATTAAAATCTCATCAGAGAGTTTCGTGCTTCACTTCGAGTGTGAGATCTGCTCATTGTAGACGGCTCCGGTTCAGTTGGTAGAAATGGGAAGTTGCTGGTGCAATGACCCATATGTCCATATTTCAAAGTGTTGTAGAGAAAAACACCGAAACCCAGATGTCTCCCACTGGATGGACTGAGTGACTCCATTGTTGTGAGTGTAATTAGCAATGCAAAGAGCTTTGGAGAATGATGAAGCTGTGGATGGAAGTGAATTCTTTTCAGCATCTGGTGTCTTTTTCCAGGTATGATATTGAAGTCGTTAGCTTTAATCAGTGCAGCGTAGAGTTGGATCTTGTGCCTCAGCCAGACGAAAGTCGATGCTCTCCATTCTCCAAAGCTAACTGAATGACTTTCTTTATCCTGCTTACATTACTCTTATGCCTTTTGCCTTTAGATCCCAGCTGAATTTTTCAAGCGAGATACTGACCAGAAGCAATACGTTTATCTACAAGCTCAGTTTCCTGATGTGACACTCGAGAAGATTGTCTTAGTGTCCCTCCAGTCTGGATACATCTTCATCCAGACGGATAAGACACTTTACACACCCAGCAGCAAAGGTAGGGTCGCACAAAAATGCTTATATTAATCTCAGTGTCCATTAATTTCAGTCTACAGTGGCATACAGGTTTGTGTTGAGAATAATGCATTAGAGTAATGCATGTGCAGCTTGCTTGTCAAGTCTTTATTACCAAGCAATTCATGGAGTTTTGAGGGGTTTCAGCAGGCCCATAATTCATTTTTATGTTAAACTGATTTCAGCAGCAATGACACAAAATGGTAATCTGTTACTACCTATACAGTATGTTGAGTTATTTTGGCTCTCTCTCTCAGTTCATTTCAGGATATTTGGAGTCTCTCCACGCATGGAGCCTGTGGAGAGGGATGCTGTTACCCGAACTGATGCTTCCATTTCCATTGAGTTTGTGGTATTGTATTTTATCTTTAACGAGCACATCTACAAGTTTGTTTGTTTGTTTTTTTTTAATGGATTGAATGACAGACTCAGTTCATCACAGGTGCAATCTGATCTCAAACTCACAAATTGAACAATTAGTCAAAGTAGTATTTTAAATAATTACTGGGCTTTAAGGAAAACTGTTTTATTAAAAACCTGTTTTTGTGCCATTCCCCTTTGTAGACCCCTGAAGGCATCATTTTACCACATGAGCCAGTTTCTCTGAAGTCAGGAATCTTTTCTGGACATTTCCAACTCGCTGAAATTGTCAGGTAAACATTTTTTTCTTAACATTTACATATTTTTCTTACTTTTTATAATTATATCCTCGGTGTTTGTCAAATAATTGACTGATAAATGTATTCCTATGATACTGTTCAGGTTACTGTTCATTACAAAAAAAAAAAAAAAGAAATGCAAAAAATAAGTTCCGCGCAGGCAGCCAGGTGGAGTTTGAACTCATTTATTTCTAGGAATAGAACACAGGAACCCCAGAATGCTGAGCTGAGCTGACATGCAGGCGAGGACCCAGAAGCACGCAAACAGACCCACAAGGAGCTGACAAGACACACCAGGGGAGCAGGACTTAAATAGAGGGCAGGGCAGGTGCAACACATTAGGGTGGTAACGAGGCAGGAGCAGACAGAAACAAGTGGGGCAGGGCCAGCACAAGGGACAAACAAAACCAAAACCAGCCCTGAGCGCCCCCCCCCCCCCCCCCCCCCCCCCCCCCCCACACACACACACACACACACACACACACACACACACCACACACACACATGGCCACAGGGTCACAGGGTGTGACAAATTGCAAAACAGTGAAAACAAAAAGGAAAATTTTGAAAGCTGCAGTAATGAAAAACCAAATGAGGAAAGTCTTTCCCGCTGATATGGTCCATGTTCGGTGTAAGTGGCAGTATGATGTTGTTATGTCAGGTGTTGAATCTTGGATCATAATTGGCAGCCAAACCATTTCTAGAGTCTCCAGAGTGCAATTCAACAGACCCTTTCAGGAGAAACTGTTGCATGGTTGGTTTCATGCAGTAATATCTCACTAAAAGGGAGAAAAGCCTTGAGCAAGCCTTGAGCGACGCGTAACAATATGATTTCTGGAAAAGACTTTGCTGTTAATCCTTCACAGTTTTGTTTTGTCATATTCTGTATTTTGTTGTAAAACACATTTTTCATTTTATGGTAATCTGAGCCAACAGTCTTCCCAATATTCTGATAGACTAATATCAGGTTTAAGAAAGAGTGATTGGAGAAAGTGGTTCAGAATAGTTGCGCCTTGTAACCAACCACATAATGAACCAAACAACTGACATTAAAGCACTAATAAACTGTTCTGCTTTGGTGGATAAACATGAAACGGGCTTTTTTAGCAAACAGAAGTGAATACACTTGATTACCACTGCTGATTAACGGACTCAAAATGTTTCAAAATGAACTTGAGATATCTAGTAACGAAACAACAAATGGCCACAAAATGTCTGCCTGTGTGTATGTTGATATTTTTTAGCTTCGGACTGTGGAAAGTGGTGGCGAGGTTTCAAAGCACCCCACAGACAAACTTCTTTGCAGAGTTTGAGGTCAAAGACTATGGTAAGTTGGAGTAAAGTCCAGCTTATCTGTGAAGCTGTTTTTACAGTGTACATGACTGGGTGAATGCATATTAACATTATATGCATGCTCGGATTCCTGTATGAAAATATATAAGTTGCAATAAATATGTTATGCATATTTTTTCATCTGTTATGTTAGGTTTGGTACGAATATGAAACAGCTGAAACAAGCAAGCTTTCAGGGATATTTTAAATAGTAACACTAATGGCTGAAAGATTAGGATCAAACACTATTTTTTCTTTTTCTGGCACAATTCCTGTTTGTGTGTACAGTGGTATTACTGAATGTATATACTGTATATTGCAATGAAGATTTTCCATGAAATGTGTTATATTTGTGTATATATGTCAGTAAATAGATTCAAAAAATTGTTTTTTGTGTCAACTTACACATTTTATCACCTGATTAAGACATTTCCTTCATGTGTGACATTTTTCAGTGTTGCCCAGTTTTGAGGTGAAACTGATGCAAGAAACCCCATTTTTCTACGTAGACAGTGAAGAGCTCACAGTCAACATCAAAGCTACGTATGTTTCTGTTTTGAGGAATCAGAAACCGTCCCTGATTGGTAGATTGGTGACGCTTGTTAAAAACTTTAGGGAGTTTCTTCCTGGTGATTTGTACAGGTGATTTTTGCTTTGTATGTTTTGGCTTGGTTCCTGGCCCCCCCTCTCTCTCTATCTATTTAAGCCCACCAAAGAAAAACAGGCAACCTTTCACTTGATCTTTGTAGATATCTTTTTGGTGAACAAGTGGACGGGTCGGCCTTCGGGGTGTTTGGGGTTATACATGAAGGTCAAAAGAGGAGTTTTCCAGGCTCTCTTCAGAAAGTGTCGGTACAGACTCCATCTCATATCCCATCACTTCATTACTCACTTCTTTATCCATCTATTTCTAAAAGCAATATAATCCAGTTATTTTTTTCATTTTGATGCATCTCTGTGTGTTGTCACATTAGGTTGAGGCTGGACATGGGGCAGTCACCCTGAAGCGGGAGCACATAACACAGACCTTTGAAAACATCCACGACCTGGTGGGAAGCTCCATTTTTGTAGCTGTTAATGTCATGACAGACAGTGGTAAGACAGAAATTTAGCCTGCATGCTCTAGCACTTCAAGGAGGTGGTTGCATCTTTTCCTCCTCTCCTATCTTCTCTCTCCCTGTCTTGTTTCCCCTGCTTGCAGTCTTGTCCTTCATCCCTCTTGGAGGTTCCACTCTACTTGATCTTTGAAAACTGCACATTCATAATGGAATTGATCAATGGGCCTTTCAGTGCAATTGACAAGTTTATTTCAAGGAGGAGCAGAGATGCAGGGGAACCTGCCTGCCCAGACAGGAGTTTGGCTACATGGCCAACATGTGGGGGAAGTAGGGGTCCATGTGCCTGGTGCCCTTTCCCATTGAAGATGTGGAAGACGCCCACATATTCAGATTTGTGATGATGGGTGTGATATTGATCATATTATATACCGGACCCTCCTTCTGGATATTGAAGACTGCAGTCAATAACGTTGCTCAACAGCTGGCAGTCTTGATCAACAAGTGAACCAATTCCATGCAGCACCACCTTCTGGTGGTGTTACATTCATAACTTTCATTCATCCCTACTGACCGCCATAAGGCAGTGCTCAAAGCAGGGAATGAATAACTTCAGCTTAGTCACAAGGAATTTGGTTTGTTGCGAGACTATCTGCTCAGCATGGGAATCATTCCTGAGTTAGCCAGAAGGGGGCAACCAGGGCATGTGGCTCTTCTGAAGAATTCTCTGGGGTGTCTATTAGATCAGAGGAACCGGCAAAAAGGAGTAATGAAGGCCGTCTGGCCAAGGGTGCGTGAGCGCGTCTCAGTCCAGAGGCTGGTTGTTCCCTCAGGGATAAGCAAGTGGACAGTGGGTTGGTTCACCTGAGGTGATCCTCATCCTGCCGAAAAGATCCCAAATCGTGTGTCCCATCTCCAAGTGGAATGGGTTTTGAATGGGTTCCAATGTGACTGTTTGAAACCAACATCATCACCCCCTGCTGGAATTTCCCCAGAAATACAGATTTTCTTCAATTCAGCATTGGTTTCATTTTTCACCAGCGGAGGTTGGCGCTTGTGTTCAGGAGGGGGAACAACCGTACAGTGGCTTCCCCTTATTTCCTGCTCTCTTGCTAGAGGCACACCGGGAACAGGGGGCACAACCACCACCTTCACTGGTTATGGGCCAAGCTGGTACTAACAGTGTAACTCAATAGGCAAGATCGGTGCCAATAAGCTGGGTGAAAGGCGGATCATGGCCTTCATCCATGACGGCTATAGATCAACAGTGGTTGTGTTGCTACAGGTCACCAGCACCAACAACCCAGGGAAAAGACACAACGCTGCCTCCCCCGGTCACAGTGCCCCAAGCTGATCCTGACAGTGTCACTCAGCAGACAGGATCTGTGTCAAAATCTGGAGGAAAGGGGCGGCAATGTGGCATTCACCAACAACGGCTAAAGCTCATGCCAACTGTACAGTCAACAGTCGTGGTCAGTCCCCTCAAGAGGGGGAAAGCACAACGGGGTCGTCACAACCAAACTGTCGGGCTCAGTACCAATAAGCTGGGAGGAAAGAGTGCAAATGGCACCTCCACTGGCAGCAGCTAAAGCTAACAGCCAAACTAGGTACCAGTAAGTCGGGAGGACAGCGCACCAGCAGTAGCCAAGCTAACAACCACTGTGTGGTTAACGGCCACGGTCGGGCCCAATGAGCCGGAGGAAATAGTACAAGGTGGCCTTACAAGCAATGGCTAAGCTAACACAAGCCATGTTGCTAAACAACCAGGATCATTCTGATAAGCTGAGCTAGGGGTGTACGAACGGCGCTTCCACTGCACCGGCTAAGCTATCACCAGCCACATCGTTAACAGCTGCAGCCGGCACGTCAATAAGCCAGGGAAAGGAAGGTGTGGATGCGGCCTCCCGACAAGGATATATCTGACTCACAAGTCGTACCGTACACTAGTAAGCCCCAGTGCCCAAAAAAGATGCCACTTTCTTCCAGTGTAATAAAATTTCATTGTGGTTTGTCCATGTCCTTCTTGAATTTCTCGATGAAAATCATTTTTGATTGAATCAGATGTAAAGTCTTGTATGTACTGGTGCAGGGAAAGAAATGGCAGAGGCACAACTGAAAGGCATCCAGATCGTCACTTCACCGTACACCATCCTCTTCAAAAAAACACCCAGTTATTTCAAACCGGGCCTGTCCTTTGACATCACGGTAATGCGCATCACACACATTTGCATCCATCATAAGTAAAAGTAAGTGGTTTGTATTCTAAGTCAGAGAAAACATGAGTTGGATGTTTTTTGTTTTGTTTTGTTTTGGGGTTTTTTTTGTTTGTTTTTTTTTTTTAGCTTGAAGTCGTGAATCCTGACGGCTCCCCAGCACAAGGTGTTCTTCTGATGACTGCGGACGACGTGCAGGGCACCACTACAGATCGCGGCATGGCGAGGCTTTCTGTCAACACTGTGGACAAACCTGAACCGATGACAATCACAGTCAGTCATGAGATGAGAAACTCCATTTTTCCACAAGACAGAAACAAACTTTGAAAGAATATTTTGTAGTTATTCTACTTCTTGTAAACTAATGAAGAAGAAAACTCCTCATTTTAAACTATTTCGTTTCTTTGTTTCAATCTATCCATCATCAAGATGTGATCTCTATGCTACATTTGAGATGTAAAGATATTTTTAAAATGCAGCAGTTCCTAAAATTGTGTAGTGTTTAACGGAGATAAAACAAAAACATTTTAAAAAACACTGCAAAAAGAGAAAGGAGAATGGCTCTGAATACTCTGGAACTCAGTGCATCTGCTTCCTGTGCTTTTTTTTTTGTAGGTAAAGACCAATGATTCTCGTATTTCACCCGAAAGGCAAGCTCAAGCCAGCATGACTGTTCACCCATACATTTCTCAAAGTAACAGCTACATTCACATAGGTACAAACGGGAATGGCATCTGATAAGAAGCAATGTAAAATCATACTTGAGTCTGTTTTCAAGTATTGCTGATTGTACTTCTCTGTAGGTGTGGATACAATGCAAGTAGCATTGGGAGACAACCTGAAATTAAACCTGAACCTCAAAAAACAAGACCAGGAGGAAAATGATTTGACGTACCTGGTGAGAAAAGCATTGCACCTGTTCATGCTTCAAATATACATTTATCCACCATTTGGACGAGGTATGCATGTGCATGACTGTTGATGTGTTTACATCTATGTCCTCAGATCCTGAACAAGGGTCAGCTGGTGAAATTTGGCCGTTTCAGGTTGAAAGGTCAGACGATGGTGTCCTTGATGGTTCCCATTACCAAAGAAATGCTGCCATCATTCCGTATTGTTGCCTACTATCATCCCACTGATAAAGAAGTAGTGTCAGACTCTGTTTGGGTGGATGTAAAAGATTCCTGCATCGGATCGGTGAGATACAAAACACTGATTCTGCAGGATTTGGCAAGGGCAACACAACAGATGTGTGTAGTAAAACTTCTTTGTTTTCTGTATGATTCAGCTGAAGCTGGAAGCCATAAGACCATCTCCATATTATATGCCTCGCAAACTATTTAGCCTGAAGATCACAGGAGATCCAGAGGCCACTGTAGGGCTGGTGGCGGTTGACAAAGGAGTCTACCTCTTGAACGACAAGCACCGCCTCTCTCAGAAAAAGGTAGTCCCCTCTTCTCTTTATTCAAAAAAAAATCTTTTAAAATGGCATAAATCCAGTACAGTTGTGTTTTACTTATAGTTCCATTTACAGCATACCTATCTGGAGTGTTGACAGATTTGAAACGTAGTTGAGGCAGAAAAGGCATTCAATGTTAAAACTATTCAACAACTTGCTGTGGAACTGCCTATAACTTTCTTTATAAAACACCATTCGGACAGAAGGTAATTCAATGTGCTTTACAAAGAAATAAAAGAAATACATTAAAACTTTACGCTGTAATGTAAACAAGGCCTTAATAAATCAAAAGTTTTAAAACTGCCCATATTTTTTTCAGGTTTGTGTTGACAATTTTTCATTTTAATGTCTGACAGCTCTCTGAAATGAAATCGTAGAACAAATGAAGAATTTGAGCAAAAAAAAAAAAAAGTCATGATTTCTTGAGCAAAAATCCCACAGAAGAGGTCATGTTGGCCAAACGTCATGTCAGAAATATTCCCCTCTGTGGTTTTGTCTGCCTTCACATGCAGCAATATCTGTGTGTTTGTTGCTTCCACCCTCCAGGTGTGGGACATTGTTGAGCACTACGACACAGGCTGCACACCCGGTGGAGGGAAAGACAGCATGGGTGTGTTCTACGATGCTGGGCTGCTCTTTCAGTCCAACATGGCCTTTGGGACTCCTTACAGACAAGGTGAAAACCCTTTATTCTTTATATAACTTAATCTCTTCTTGAACATTGTTACGGCCAGCTCGTGAAGGAGATAGGGAAAGACAGTAACATTAAGGCTCAATCCCATTTCTCTTTCTAGCCCTCCCCCTTAGCCCTCCTCCTTGCCGCTACCCCATTTGTAACAGAGTGCTAAGGGGTAGGGCCAAAAGTAAACCCCTCCGATTTGGGACACCCCTTCGATAATCGCGTACGTCATCAGTAGTCACCACTGCCGATGACGTAGGCAGGTGCGACAATTGTTTTGCCGAAGAAGAATGTTTTTCTTACATTTTAAAACTTTACTCATTGAGAAAATACTTACATTTATGAACTTCTTTCGTCTTGCAAGGCTTTCTGGGAAATCTGTCATCCAGTGTCGGCCGGTGGCGAGGGGTGGCGGTGGGACAAAAAGTAAGAACAAACGGGAACAAAAAGAGTCTCTATACTAGAGTTATCAACCCAAAAACATAAGGCCAAAATGGCAACTAAAAATAGAGATAATATAACAAAGGATTCCTGAAACCCAAAGCCAAAAACACAGAACCAAAAGCCAAAAACAGATAACAGAAACGAGTGCCTCGCTAACCAACGACAGTAACCACTACCAACTATCTCCAAGAGGCACGTGAGCATGGCCGGTTGCAGCCAGAAGAATACGGCGACGGCCGTAACAAACATAAAAATACCCCCGCTGAATGTACACCTTTCCAGGTTATCATTCAGTGTCACAAACAAGAAGAACTACATGTGTAAACAATGCTACAGTACATTCTCATTGCTGATGATTTGACATTGTGTCAATAGTTTCTTCTGCACAGCAACATCACACCAACTAAAACTGTTTTTGTTCTGCTAAGTTTATAGAGAAAAAAGACGGAAAAAAGATATTTTGTCAGCCCTCAATGGGGCAAGTGACCATGTTAAGTAGATTTTAGGTTCCTTCTTGCAAATGAATGATGGTACTTTATCAAGAATCTCAGGATAAACTGTTTAACTAAATATTGTGACCAGGAAAGCCTGTGTGTAATTTCTAGAGTTTCAGAAAATGAGCTTGAAGCACAACAAACTCTCTTTATAACATAAAACCACTAGATGATAGATGAGGAAGTCTGCCTGTCGTTGATCTAATAGGGAAAGTTTATTGATCGTTTCACCTCAGTAATACTTGTTGGCCACTGCTCAACCTGTGTTTTACTTCCAGAACCGAACTGTGCTGCCCCGAGCAGGAGGAAACGAGAAACGGTCATGAATGTGACAACCACCTTGTGTAAGAGCCACAAATCTGAACTGACACACACACACTCATCTCAACACTGTATTTTTGAGGAGTCAGCTGAAGTGTTTTTTACGATTCCTGCAAATATCAATCTGTCTACAGTTACTTCTACCTCAGAAATATCTCCACTCTCAAGGCTTTATGGGAGAAGCACAAAATTTATTTAAGCTGGAAAGGTTTGGTGAACATTTTATGTACCCCCCCCCCAAAAAAAAAAAACAAAAAAACAAAACAAAACAAAAACTGAATATCCTCAGCTCACACACAAATTGACGGTCTTGAGTTAACTTTCTGTTTTAGTAGCTGTGCCCCTTCTCTTGTGCGTCACTGTTTCTTGAACAACCTTTTCCTTCCCCAGTGAGTCTGTATGAGGACGAGCTGCAGCGGGACTGCTGTTTGGATGGCATGAGGGACACTCCGGTTTCCTACAGCTGCGAGAGGCGCAGCGAGTACATCGTGGACGGGAGGGCTTGTGTCATCGCCTTCCTGCACTGCTGCATGGAGATGGAAAAGCATCACGCGGTGCAGAAGGAGACAGAGCTCCGACTGGCTCGCAGTAAGAAACCAGAACAATTTCCACACGTGTACTCAGACCGTCACATTTCCAGGCAAAGAGGAGGAGCAACTCTTATAAATGAAAGGTTAAACTTTTCTACTGGTATTTCAATTGCAAACCCAGTAGGCTGATTTATTATCGCCACATCATCTATCCAAAACATTAAGTTATGCATTGCTATGTCCATCCATCCATCCATCCATTTTCTACCGCTTATCCGGGGCCGGGTCGCGGGGGCAGCAGTCTCAGCAGGGATGCCCAGACTTCCCTGTCCCCAGACACTTCCTCCAGCTCCTCTGGGAGGATCCCGAGGCGTTCCCAGGCCAGCCGAGAGACATAGTCTCTCCAGCGTGTCCTGGGTCTTCCCCGGGGTCTCCTCCCAGTGGGACATGCCCGGAACACCTCCCTAGGGAGGCGTCCAGGAGGCATCCTAAACAGATGTCCGAGCCACCTCAGCTGGTTCCTCTCGATGTGGAGGAGTAGCGGCTCTACTCCGAGCTCCTCCCTGGTGACTGAGCTCCTCACCCTATCTCTAAGGGAGCGCCCAGCCACCCTACGGAGGAAGCTCATTTCGGCCGCTTGTATCCGGGATCTTGTCCTTTCGGTCATGACCCAAAGCTCATGACCATAGGTGAGGGTGGGAACGTAGATTGACCGGTAAATCGAGAGCTTCGCCTTTCGGCTCAGCTCCTTCTTCACCACGATGGACCAATACAACGACCGCATCACTGCAGCCGCTGCACCGATCCGCCTGTCAATCTCACGCTCCATCCGTCCCCCACTCGTGAACAAGACCCCAAGATACTTGAACTCCTCCACTTGGGCTAGGGTCTCTCCACCAACCTGGAGGGGGCAAGCCACCTTCCTCCGGTCGAGGACCATGGCCTCGGATTTGGAGGTGCTAATCCTCATCCCTGCCGCTTCACACTCGGCTGCGAACCGCCCCAGTGCATGCTGTAGGTCCGGGTTCGATGAAGCCAACAGGACAACATCATCTGCAAAAAGCAGAGATGAAATCCTGTGGTTCCCGAACCGGAACCCCTCCGGCCCCTGGCTGCACCTAGAAATTCTGTCCATGAAGATTATGAACAGAACCGGTGACAAAGGGCAGCCCTGCCGGAGTCCAACATGCACCGGGAACAGGTCCGACTTACTGCCGGCAATGCGGACCAGACTCCTACTCCGGTCATACAAAGACCGGACGGCCCTTAACAAGGGGCCCCGGACTCCGTATTCCCGGAGCACCCCCCACAGGACACCACGAGGGACACGGTCGAATGCCTTCTCCAAATCCACAAAACACATGTGGACTGGTTGGGCAAACTCCCACGAACCCTCGAGCACCCTATGGAGGGTATAGAGCTGGTCCACTGTTCCACGGCCAGGACGAAAACCGCATTGTTCCTCCTGGATCCGAGGTTCGACTATCGGTCGGATCCTCCTCTCCAGTACCCTGGAATAGACTTTCCCGGGGAGGCTGAGGAGTGTAATCCCCCTATAGTTGGAGCACACCCTCCGGTCCCCCTTTTTAAACAGGGGGACCACCACCCCGGTCTGCCAATCCAGAGGCACCGTCCCCGACAGCCACGCGATGTTGCAGAGACGTGTCAACCAAGACAGTCCCTGCACATCCAGAGACTTAAGGTACTCAGGCCGAATCTCGTCCACCCCCGGTGCCTTGCCACCGAGGAGCTTGCCAACCACCTCAGTGACTTCAGCTTGGGTGATGGACGAGTCCACCTCTGAGACCTCAGCCTCTGCTTCCTCCACGGAAGACGTGGCGACGGGATTGAGGAGGTCCTCGAAGTATTCCTTCCACCGTCCAACAATATCCCCAGTTGAGGTCAGCAGCTCCCCACCTCCACTGTAAACAGTGTTGGCGGAGACCTGCTTTCCCCTCCTGAGGCGCCGGACGGTTTGCCAGAATTTCTTCGAGGCCGACCGATAGTCCTCCTCCATGGCCTCCCCGAACTCCTCCCAGACCCGAGTTTTTGCCTCCACAACTGCTCGGGCTGCAGTTCGCTTGGCCTGCCGGTACCCGTCAGCTGCTTCGGGAGTCCCATGAGCCAGCAAGGCTCGATAGGACTCCTTCTTCAGCTTGACGGCAGCCCTTACTTCCGGTGTCCACCACCGGGTTCGGGGGTTGCCGCCACGACAGGCACCGGAGACCTTACGACCACAGCTCCGAGCAGCTGCTTCGACAATGGAGGTGGAGAACATGGTCCACTCGGACTCAATGTCCCCAGCCTCCCTCGGGACATGAGAGAAGCTCTCCCGGAGGTGGGAGTTGAAAGCCATGCTGACAGAGGGTTCCGCCAGACGTTCCCAGCAGACCCTCACAACACGTTTGGGTCTGCCAAGTCTGTCCGGTTTTCCTCCTCCGCCAGCGAATCCAACTCACCACCAGGTGGTGATCGGTCGACAGCTCTGCCCCTCTCTTCACCCGAGTGTCCAAAACACGCGGCCGGAGGTCAGATGACACGACAACAAAGTCGATCATCGACCTCCGACCTAGGTGTCCTGGTGCCAAGTGCACTTATGGACACCCCTGTGCTCGAACATGGTGTTCGTTATGGACAAACTGTGACTAGCACAGAAGTCCAATAACAGAACACCACTCGGGTTCAGATCGGGGAGGCCGTGCGATCCAATCACCCCCTTCCAGGTCTCACTGTCGCTGCCCACGTGGGCGTTGAAGTCCCCCAGTAGAACAATGGAGTCCCCAGTCGGAGCACTGTCCAGCACCCCTCCCAGGGACTCCAAGAAGGCCGGGTACTCTGCACTGCTGTTCGGCCCGTAAGCCGAGACAACAGTGAGGCACCTATCCCCGACCCGAAGGCGCAGGGATGCAACCCTCTCGTTCACTGGGGTGAACTCCAACACATGGCGGCTGAGCTGTGGGGCTACAAGCAAACCCACACCAGCCCGCCGCCTCTCACTGCGGGCAACGCCAGAGAAGTGGAGAGTCCAGCCCTTCTCGAGAGGTTGGGTTCCAGAGCCCAGGCTATGTGTGGAGGTGAGCCCGACTATATCTAGCCGGTACCTCTCAACCTCCCTCACAAGCTCGGGCTCCTTCCCCGCCAACGAGGTGACATTCCATGTCCCTAGAGCCAGTCTCTGTGTCCGGGGATCGGGTCGCCGGGCACCCTGCCGTCGGCTGCCACCCAATCCACACTGCACCCGGCCCCTACGGTTCCCTCGGTGGGTGGTGAGCCCACCGGAGGTCAGGCCCACGTCGTCCCTTCGGGCTGAGCCCGGCCGGGCCCCGTGGGCAAAGACCCGGCCACCAGGCGCTCGCTTACGAGCCCCAACCCCAGGCCTGGCTCCAGGGTGGGGCCCCGGCTGCGCCGTACCGGGCGACGTAACGACCTTTGTTCTTTTTCTTCTCATAGGGGGTTTTGAACTGCTCTCAGTCTGGCCCGTCACCCAGGACCTGTTTGCCATGGGAGACCCTACTAGGGGGCATAAAGCCCCCCGGCAACATAGCTCCTGGGATCATGCGGGCTCTCAAACTCCCCCACCACGTTAAGGTGGCAGTTCTAGGGGGAGGCATTGCTATGTATGTAGACCAAATGTTGATGAGCCCTCCTTTTTTTCACTCCCTCTTATTCTCACTGGATGATCACTCAGGTCACTCGTTGATTATAGGAGGGAATTTCAACATGGTGTGTGACCCAGGAATGGACAGGCTCAGTACCACAGGAAGCCGATGAGTTTGGCAATCCTCAGAAACTGTGAAACAATACATGAAGGATTTTGGTCTTTGTGATGCCTGGCGCTCTCACCACCCGACTGCAAGACAATACACATTCTTCTCTTCAGTTCACCATTCCTACTTGAGACTAGATTATTTCTTAACTCGCAGCACACGGATGAATGAGATCTCAGAAATTAAAATCCATCCTGTTACCATCAGCGATTATGCACCAGTATCATTTAGTCTGAGAAAAAGAAGAATAAACCAACTAGAAACTGGAAATTTAATACAATATTACTTAAAGATCCTGAGTTCATCTATCTTAAAAGACAATAGTCTATATATTTCGAAAATAAATTTGACAGACACCCCAGCATTTGTTCTTTGGGAGACAGGAAAAGTTCACATTTCCATCCAATTGCCGTCCGGTTTCATTAATAAATGCTGATCTCAAAATCATCAGTAAAGCTCTGGCCAGGAGAATAGAAAAGATAACCCCTCTTACAATACAGCCTGAACAAACAGGGTTTATTAAAAGTGGATATTCTTCCACTAGCCTGTGTAGATTAGTTAACATATTCTGCAATACATAATCTAGAATCCACAAGCATTTCTTTAGATGCAGATAAAGCATTGAATTGAGAATTTCTGATTTGTAACATTAACCAGTTGTGGGTTTGGGCCATCTTTCATAGATTGGATAAAAATCTTATGTAACAACCCAGCTGCATGTGTTAGTGGCCTCCAGCCTAGGGGTGGCTGGGCCAGTAGCGTTGCTGCCTCACAATCATCTGTGGAGCAGTAAGAAAGGGCATGATTATACGTGGGTGACTGTTATAAGCGCCATTTTTATTCTGCCACTTCTGTGACAAAAACACATTTAAACAAGTTCGAATTCAAATCCATCAAAATCAAAACACATTCAGTAACATAAGCATCCTGTTTACAACGAACTGGCTTCAACTTCAGAACTCATCTTACAAAAATGAAACAGTAATGACAATATCTCGTCAGTGCAAAAAATCCCAAGGCAGCTGTCCTCATGCACTACAGTATTACAAAAATAACACAAAACTACTTTCCATTTACAACCAACTCATAAAAAACAACAGGCAGAACAGGTGCTTTTACATTCTCTGAAGTTCTGTTACAGTTAGTCTGTATGCAGTTGAGCTCACAGCTCTGATTGACCATCCAAATATTCCCACACATTGCCACATCGTGATCACTTTAAGCTAACAGCTAACTCCCTGTTAGTCTTTATGTGGATGATGTATTACTTTTCCTGCAGAACTCTCAAACCTCTAGAGATAGAGCATGTGTTTGGAAAAAATCCATAGACATGCCAACAGTTAGCACAACAGCCATGGAACCTGCTGGAACAAATTAAACATTTCACACTCCTCAGTGCAAAATACAGAGTCTAATTATTTCAAGACTAACAGGTAAATATTTTTCCCACTCATAAAAACATGGAACATGAAGAACGGAAAACTTTGGATGAATTTGTGATTTGCGTTTGAGCCTCTCGAGCTTCCACAGGTACTTGCAATGTGTTTTGTCAGAATTTTTTATTACTGTCCGTGTTTGTATTTGTTTTGTTGTGTCCCACAGGACATGACAGGTGAATGGTGCAAGAATGTGAGGGTGTTTGAGTTAAGGTTGATGATTGGTGGTGTGATGTGGGGAAGAGGTGGGTTGGAGGGGAAGGGGAGGGTGGAGATTGGGGGGTGTGGGAGTTGGGTTGGGGGAGGGAAGGGGGATGGGAGGGATTTGGGGGGTTTTGACAGCCTTATTCTCAAGGTACACAGCAGGAGCACTGGGGGGCTGCTGGCCTAGGGGTGGGTAGCTGCCCGTGGGGGCCGGTTCTCCTGGGTATGGTCATAGCCCTCTGCCTGAGTTGGGGGGGGGGGGGGGGGGGGGGGTTGGCTCTTGGGCTCGTTGGCCCTGGACCATCAGCTCTGCCTGTCCTGGACGTGCTCTTTTTTTGTTTGCTTTGTCTGTTCACTTGTTTGTTTTCTTGGCATTTTGTCTCTCTTCCTGTCCCCCCTGTCAGGGTCAATCATATCATGTACCAGTGTTCAAAATTAAAGGGGCACAGCGCAGTTTTAAATATTAAATTATCAATTATTTCACACCCACACATATTTTCACCTTGCCTGATGGGCAGCAAGAGCTATTTTTGCAAGATCGCAGTCGCTTCTATTTTCCTGTGCAGCGCACTAAAGGCACAGAAATATGAGTGATTCGGGTACGAATCGCTCTGAGGTTGACGTAATGCACGCTCACGCTGGCCTGCCATCCTTAAGTTTCATTTTGTCCGCCATTACTCTGCCAGATGCTTAGCAACAACAACTGAGCAGTACTGAGGATGGAGCTTCCAGAAAGTAAGAAAAGACCGGCTTCTAGCACTGCCACAGCTCCAGCACAGACCCCACCAGGCAAAACAAACTTACATTTTACTCGAGCGCTGCTAAAAGAGCGAGGAAGGAGTTCCCCTCTTCCGTGCTCGTACGTGGGCACAAGCCACAGACACGAGCTTTTCACGAAGCTACAGTTACGCCTAAGGCCTGCAGGGGTCGGTGTTTTGCATAAACGAGCAAACTGCGCTGTGCTCCTTTAATAACATTGTAGTATTAAACTTCAGTAAGGATGAGTTCATCCTCCCAGCTATGAAATGAGCTTTGTTATAGATGATTTGATGACCTTTATCCCAGTGGAACAGCCACTTTTAATGATTGTGTTGAAACTTCAGGCGAGGAAGATGACAGCAGCTTCATGGACACCAGTGAAATCGTTTCTCGCACCCATTTCCCCGAAAGTTGGCTGTGGACCGACATCGAACTGCCTGCGTGCACACAGCAGAAATGGTGAGTCCACAGAAAACAGCACAACATTTAGAGGTGACCTTTCATGTAACATTTGTTTATTTTTGTCTTAGTGACACAACGTCATTGAGAAAAGATATTCCTTTGCAAGACTCAATCACCACCTGGAATTTTATTGGTATCAGTTTGTCAAAGACTCATGGTGAGGATAATGGATCCTAACTTTTTAAAAACAATCTGTACCTTATAAACCGCTCTTGGTTTCTACCAATCTTTTCCCTATTTTTTCCGTAGTACATTTATTGCATTCTGTCTGTCCTTCCCCCATTCTGTTTCTTTCTGTTTCTGAAGGAATCTGTGTCGCCGATCCACTGGAAATAGTCGTTCGAAAGGACTTCTTCATAGATCTCATTTTGCCGTATTCTGCTGTCAGAGGAGAGCAACTGGAAATTCAGGCAGTTCTCCACAACTATGATCCTAATCCTATCACCGTGAGTCTGGCCAAACACCACTACACCATGTTTTTCATGACCTATCCACTGAGCTGTCCAGGATGGAATGCCAAATGATCATTTTCTGTTGTCAAGGTGCGCGTGGAGCTTATTGAGGAGCAGCATGTTTGCAGTGCAGCCTCTAGACGTGGAAAGTTTCAGCAGGTTGTCAGAGTCGGGGCTCAAAACACACATTCTGTGCCCTTCATCATAATCCCAACACGGGATGGAGAATATCGCGTTGAGGTCAAAGCTGCTGTTCAAGACACATCAGTCAGCGATGGTGTCATGAAGATGCTGCGTGTCGTGGTGAGTTCATCCGTCTGTCATTCCAAGTCCCAGATAATCCCTCCAGTTCATTCGGAGCTCATATTTGTCCCCTTTTCTTTTCCCAGCCTGAAGGCCGACTGATAAAATCTTCTCAGGTTATAACTTTAGACCCATCTAATAAAGGTGAAGGTGAGTTTTCAGGTTTTCAACGTATTTATGTCTTTATTTATAATCCTTAAAAAAAAAAATCCACAAAAAATCACAGTACAGCTCCTGAATGACAAAAATGGAGACACTGCTGACAACATGTGACCCTCCTGAAACCAGTCATACCTAAACTTTCCCCCTCTCTGCATTTCAGATGGTAAACAAGTGGAAATCATCAACAGTAGAATTCCACGGACAGAGTTTGTTCCGAATTCACCGACCAGCACACAAATTGCTGTAACAGGTGAGTTAAGTAAAGAAACAAATCATTCTCACATTGTTGTAAACAATAAAATGTTGAATGCTTTATCTTCATATCAAACACAAGAAATTATCAATCAGATTGATGCTTTCGCACACGACTTGTTGCGGCTTGAAAATGAAGCAGATCTATGAATCGTAATGTTTTTGACTCGAAGAATAATGATTTCTGTAACCAGTGTTGTGAATGAGCCTTATGACCCCCTTTTTGTTTTGCAGTAAAGACAGTGAATGTCGAGTATATATGTGATCTTAGTTTACCTCAAGTCTCTGTGCAGTGATTTGATATATTGACATAACTGAACACTAGAGACAGTAGAGTGAATATGTAAAAGTGTTGTGCCTTACTATTATTTAAATGCTTCTAGTAGTTCGTACAAGTTTGGTCACATCTATCTACATCATCGTATTAGTATTTCTTTCACAGTTCTCAAATATTTACTGTTTTCATTTTGTTTGGAAATGTACTTGTGTGAATGATAACTGGCTTTGACCATTTCCACTCATTTCATGTCAGAGTCATTACAATCCCTCAGTGTGTTTGCTTTTATTTACAGTATTCATTGTTCATAGTGAACAATGATCACACTGGGTGTGCGAATGTTTGCAGGAAGACAGAATCCCAACATGCTGAAGAACACGATCAGTGGGGAGTCAATGGACGCTCTGATCTACCAGCCCTCAGGCTGTGGCGAGGAGAACATGATCCATATGACTCTGCCTGTCATTGCAACCACATATTTGGATAAAACTAACCAGTGGGAGGCTGTGGGGATAGGCAGACGTGATGAAACCCTCCAGCACATCGGCACAGGTGGGTCAGAATTGCTCCTTTTAGTGCATCCAGTCGATCAGACTGCCTGTTTGACTCCTGAAAGTGAGTCTGGCCTTTGTAGCCTTTATGTGCAAAGTTGGAATCTTCTTCCTGTGTGTGCACTGGTTTCCTATCAATGATAATCAACCCAAGCAAGTTTTGGACTGTTGTTAACAAGGTTTCCTTTTTAAAATGTTATTCAGGTTACCAGAGCCAACTAGCCTATCGTAAAAGGGATGGATCTTTTGCGATGTATCAAAATCAACAAGGCAGCACCTGGTGAGACTTGTAGAAGAGCACAGATCCATGTGAATTTTAGCACTTCATTGGACACAGATTCTGATTACATGGTTGGTGATTCAATGTCATTCAGTTCAATTCAACTTTATTTATTTGGCACCAAATACAACACAGTCAGCTGGTGCACTTTTACCAAGGAAAACCCAGCAATTCTACATGAACAAGTACAGGACACAGACGAAAAGGAGAACTCCTGTTAAACAGGAGGAAACCTGCAGAACCAGACTCAAGTGGAGATATGAACTCTAAATCCTGACTGAAAAGGCTCAATTGGATAGTCTGTACACAAATGGTTACATTGCTTTTTAGGGAACTTCACATATTCGCCTGTAAGTTGTCAACGGTGGGATTTTTAAAAAGAGGATTATTAACTGAACCCTGAAAGGTCTACGGTACAGCCTGTTACTAAAGAAAACTTCATCTGATCCATTATTGTTAAACCTATTAGGGGCAAAATGTCTTTGAACAGTTTATTCGAGACTGGTTCTAACAGACATGAGGTTGGTTTATTGAAACCACAGTTGAGGAGAACTCAGGTGGAAGCTGAACATCTGGAAATCAAGTTCTTCTGATAAATCTGAAGAAGATTTTGCCATTATTGAAGTTTGAAGTCAAAGAATTGTGAGGTTTTAGAGAGCAGTGACTTTTTGTCAGCCTTGGCTGTAGATCTGAAGTGAAATCTTGACACTAAGCTGCTTCATCATCTCCTCTCCTCTTTCAGGCTGACAGCCTACGTCGTCAAGGTGTTTTCCATGGCCCATAACCTCGTGGCGGTGCAAAGCCAAGTGATCTGTGACGGTGTCAAGTTTCTCATTGCCAATGCACAGCAACCTGATGGCTTGTTCAGAGAAGTTGGAAGACTATCTCACAGAGAAATGACAGTATGTGCACCTAACCTAATCCAGAATAAATCCATTGGTTTTCATCCCTTTCTAATCTGCTGTGAATGGACACAAGAGTTCAGATTGATGGCATTCATAGCGACAGTGTTTCTGAACATGTGTGCGCAGGGGGACGTGTTCGGCACAGACTCAGACGCCTCCATGACGGCCTTCTGCCTCATTGCCATGCAGGAGTCACGAACCATATGTGCTGCTGCAGTTCCCGTGAGAGCCTTTTGGTTTTGCTTTGCCTCTTTTATTTCTGAATGAATTCACTCCAATGCTCAGGTTATCTATGATCTTACTTTTCAATGACTTCTTGTGACATCGGTTTGTGTTTTCTTTGCAGTCTCTGCAGGGCAGCGTGGACAAAGCCATGGCGTACCTGGAGAAGCGTCTTCCGAGTCTAATCAACCCTTATGCGATTGCCATGACTTCGTACGCTCTGGCCACTGAGAACAGGTTGAACAGGGAGATGCTGTTCATGTTTGCCTCCCCAGGTGCCGTCACACAACATCAATGAGCGTAAAGGTTGAAATGAAAGTGTGAAAATTAGTATTGAACTAATAGATCAGATTTCATCTTATGGCATGTGGTGCGGGATGTAGTGTGTGTGTGTGTATGTGTGTGTGTGTGCATAATTTATGTTTTGGATGTTCCACTGGCTGTAAATGCCTGAAACTGCTGTTGTGCTGTAAACGGCTTTCTCCAGATTTATCCCACTGGCCTGTACCTGGGGGTCGTTTCTACACAATGGAAGCCACTGCGTATGCACTTCTTGCTCTGGTGAAGGTGAAGGTGAGCTCCATCACAGAGAACAGTGTAGCACAATAACATGAAATCATTCACGATTAACCTGTCCAGGTGTAGCTTCCCCCACTAGGATGAATTACAAAGTTATATCAAAGCTTATTAAATATTTTGTTTGATGAAAACAGGCTTTTGGAGAAGCCCGGCCTGTCGTCAGATGGCTGAACCTACAGCGTCGAGAGAACGGAGGCTTTGGATCGACTCAGGTGAAGCAGGACTCATATCCATGCTTCAGTTTGTTTTTACGGCTCTTTTTGGACTTTGTCAAGCTGTTGTTTTTCTTTCCAGGCCACCATAATGGTTTACCAAGCTGTGGGGGAGTACTGGACCAGCAAAAAAGAGGAGGATTACTTTTTGAACGTAGACGTTTTGCTTGCTGGCCGGTCGAAGCCGGACAAGTACAGCTTCAGCTGGGAAAACCCCTTTATGACAAGAACATCTAAAGTAACCACAGACTCTCATTCACATGCTTGAACTCACAAAAACTCATCTGAGTGTTTTCCGTCAACTCTGTTTGAGGGCATATTTTTCTCACCACAGATCAATGATATAAATCAGGATGTGAAAGTGAGCGCCACCGGCCCTGGAGAGGCAAAGCTAACTGTAAGTGAAACAAATATTTTTCATCTGTTTTTGTCCATGAAAGCCTGTTTTTCTGTATATGTGGGCATCAATAGAAACCTCAAGCCAGTTTTTGTGTGCAGCATTAAAAGAAGCCCTGTCTTCCTTTAACAGGTAATGTCGCTGTATTATGCTCTTTCTAAAGAAAAGGAGTCAAACTGTCAGAAGTTCAACTTGTCCGTTCAGCTCATGCCAGGTAATTTGGTCTATTTAATGTTTAAGTTCTTTTGAGTATTTTAATTACAATTTAAAAGTCCTTTGAGTGTGGATTTTTATATTTTCGTTTCATCCTTTTTATTTGTAATTTGTCAGAGACGATGGGTGATGACGAAAAGATTTACAAGCTGAAAATAGAAGTTTTGTAAGTAAAATGAAGAAAAAATGTTCTTTTCTGTTCATTTGTTGTCACCACTGAAGCCTCGTCTCTGTTTTCCAGTTGAAAACACACACCTATACCTATATTGTGATGGTGATTCACTGCTGTGAGGCTGAAATGTCCTCTGTGAATGAAACCTGCTTTTTGAGATTGTGATCTTTTATCATATTAACTGTGAATTACAAAATAGTTTGTTATATCAAAGTTTTCTTTAAACAAAATCTGACCTGTAGCATTGCCAAATCTGTTGAAACAGACATTCAGCTAATGCTACAACCATTTACTGTAACTGAAAGTTGGACCACATGTAAATCTATTACCTTTTTACCTATTTAAATGAAATCAAGATGAACAATTAAAGACTAGTCTTTAAAAAAAACCCACACGTTTATTTTGAATTATCTTCCTTAACTTGACTCTGACTCACTCCCATGTCCAGAGTCTTCTCTGTTCTCACGTTATCGTTGTCCAGTTTAGTTAGAACCCATATAACTTCATGAGTTTTGAATAATCGTTTAGGTTTCTGTTCAAATCCGTTTTTCCTCAGCAGATTGAAGAAGTCAGTTTCCAAATAGTTGACACAGCTTTATTTAAAAAAAACAATGTTCTCACAGACATAAGGAGCAGCGGCGCGATGCCTCCATGTCAGTCTTGGAAGTTGGCATGCCAACCGGCTTCACTGCAAACACTAAAGACCTGGACTTGGTAAGATCAGCACTCCTGAAATGTTATGATGCCTGTACTCACAAATAGACCCATCAGGGATGTGTGTATGTCTCTGTGTAGTTATCCAAAGGACGTGCACGCACTATTGGGAGATACCGTGTGAACAGCGCGGAGTCGGACAGGGGCTCAGTCATGATTTACCTGGGAAAGGTACCGCCACACTGTTCCATATGGCTCCGTTTTACACGTTTTCAAGTGGAAACGGAAAATGTTGATTGTGTTTTAGGTGTTCATTTATACTGCAACCGAGCTCGGAGCCACTGAAAATGCAGATTTTTGAAAAACGGCCATAGTAGATAGTTCTTCGGCACATGGACAACAACAACATGCCTCCAGAACAGAGCAGTCCAACCCTGTTGTCTGGTCAGACAGAGAAATGTCTCTGTTACAGTAATGTCTGTCTGATTTTATTATAAAACAACCAACAGCACCCATTGGTGGCCCCACTTCAAAACTACATCATTTTCCATTGTTTGCATGTAAACGGACATTGATTTCAATTCTTCATCCTGCAAACACAGAACTTTTCTGAAACGAAAATGTTTGAACGATGCATTTTCACTTGAAACGAGACGTCATGTAAGTGGAGCCCCTGATTGTTTCTCATTTTCCTTTGTTCCCCTCACGTTCGCTTCAGGTTTCCCACTCACAGCCAGATGAAATCACTTTCAGGATCCATCAAACGCTGAAGGTGGGCATCTTACAACCAGCCGCAGTGTCGGTCTATGAATTCAACAGCGATAACTACAGACCTGGTGAGTGTCGCACGTCTCTAGAAATGTTTATTTGCGAAGCCTAGCTGTGAAATTTCAATAATTACATTTTGCTACCACCGCTGTACACAACAGAGGGGTCAAAGGACATTGTCACATTGAATCAAATGTACTATAATTCTAAAAGCAGCTGAAAACATCTGGCTCTCCACTGCAGAAACACATTGTGTGAGATTTTACCATCCCGAGAGGAGAAGCGGAGAACTACTGCGTCTCTGCAGAAATGACGAATGCACCTGTGCGGAAGGTAAATAACAGGAAACACACTTCAGGCAAAATCAATGTTTGTTCACGCTACGCTGAGAGTCCATTTCCTGCTTCCATCCTGCTAAATAATCATGTTAAAGCAGGACGGATAGATGGAAAACGTGTATAATTAACTGAATTTCTATTTCATCTCTACAGAGAACTGTAGCAAACAGAAGACGGGTAAAATCAACAATGATGTCCGCACAGCTAAAATCTGTGAGACAGAGGTGAACAGCAGGACAGATTTTGGTAAATACCGTCTGCTATGTTTTTGTGCATCTATTGAACAAATGAACCAAGTAAAAGGAGCCGAACAGCTGACTGCCTTCACATGATTTGTTCTCAGTGTACAAAGTGAGGCTGGAGGAGTTCTCCGATGGTTTGTCCACAGACATTTATACAATGCAGGTGCTGGAAGCCATCAAAGAAGGTGGGTCCATTTTCATTAAAGATTAGGTTGTGGAAGTTTGCTTTCTATCTATGGTTTGTTTTCTTTTTTTTTTTTTTCGAAACTCCAATGTGTCAAATACACTCTCCTGGTCTTCTGTAATAATTTGGTACATTTGATTGAATTTCGAGAAACAAAAGAAATCTGGTGAAAAGCTAGAAGCTTCTGAATTTAACCTTTGTAGAAACTGTGTTCTTTATGTTGCCTTTTCCCATCTTTTTTTTCCTTCCCATGTGTGCTCCTGAAATAAGTGAAACCCATAAAAACTTCTGAAATCCAAACTATTCACATATATCTATATATTTACACATGTATGCTTTCTCGTCACCTTCACGTTTGCAGGAAGTTATGATATAGGTCCTCAGGGAAAACGGCGTGTATTTTTAGGTTATCAGCACTGCAGACGAGCTTTAAACCTGCAGCTGAACAACACTTACCTCCTCATGGGGACACCCCAAGACATCTACAAGGATGACCAGAACAACGTGTAAGTTGTTGCTCATTGTCTGTGACTATACTGGCACACTTTAGACATGTTAACACGTTTTCCTTTTCCTGCCTCAAATCCTTAAATTAGATATCAATATGTGCTCGGTGAGAGGACCTGGATCGAGTACTGGCCGACAGAAGAAGAGTGCCAGACTGAAGAATATGAGTCCATCTGTGATGGCATGGATGAAATGACCCAGGAATACATTGTCAATGGATGTCGAAGTTAGTGAAACAAATTTTGTGAGAACATAATCGACAGAGATCAACTCTCTTCAACAGCTTTTTTTCTGCTTTCCAATGAAAAACTTGTCATTGTCTTTAGATACAGTGTGGAAAATTAGTATTTGATGCATTGCCAACTTTGCAAGTTTTCCCACTTGCAAGATATGAAGAGGTCAGGAAATTTTTATGGTCGTACACTTCAAAAAGTGAGCTCACAGATGAAGTGTTTCTGACAGAGGCAGACAGTATATATGTCAATGCTGTAACTAAAGCTTTCTATTTCATCAAATAAAATAAGCTTCAGATTCATTGCATCTCATTTCTTTACAGCATAAACGTGGGATTCATCAAATTTTACAGACAAAACCCAGATCTTCCTTTGTTCCACTACATATCTGACCCGAAACCTAAAAATTAATTTAAAAAAAAAGTATCAGGTTTTAAAATGATTTATTTGAACAGGTAAAATGATGACGAGTCCTCCACACTGACCGCAGCAGGGCATTGTGGGTAATGTAGTTTTCAGGCTTTACTGTAACTGAATATCCCGACGGGGAAGTGTTTGACATGAGTCGGCCACTGAGCGGACAGCTGGAAGAACTTCACATCGGAGTGCTCCACGCCGTCCACGCACACTGAGGGGGAGGGGAGGGGCATCAGGGGGGTTACTGCAGAGCACTGTTAGTGTGTAGTAGGTGTGTGTACATCTCAGTGTGTGTTTTGTGCAGTGGTTGTGCGTACCTCTCAGTGTGTGCTGGTGTTTGGACGTACAAATCAATCTGCTGATTCCTTCAATCACCTGACTCCTTGACTCTGCGTCCTTCTCCTTCATCTTCTTACTCAGGAACATGACTGTCTCACACAAACACACACAGACATTAATTAGAACGAGACCTATGAGTGTAACTACAATTTTATGAATCCTGGATGACCGCCAGAAGGAGGCGCTGAAAACACTGAATGTTCCCTTCACGCATGTGCAGTTCCAGTATGTATACCAACAACATCACCTGTGACCCCTGGGTGACCCAAGAACAACAGTAAGCTCTGGAATTCAACCCGAGGTTCGGCTCCTACAGAATCTGAGCGACAGAACGTTCTGGTGGTCATCTGGGATTCATAGAACTGTAGTTACATTCGGAATTCTCATTCTATTTCATCCCTCCTGACTGCCAGGCGATGAAGCACTGAATGACACATGACGTAGTCATGAGGAATCCCAGAGACCAACCTCATTGAGAAACTGATAGAGGAAGCGTGTACCCCAGCAGGAGTTTTGCCAAGTCTTGAGTGGCACCCACTGCAGTTCCACTGTTGCCAAGGGCTCATAGGGAGGCTAACGTATGCCCTCCAGCACCAAGTGCAGGTCCCACGCTGGGGCCCGTGGGGCTTTTGAGGCAAAGCTCTCGGAGCCCTTTTGAGAAAGCTGACACCAGGTCGTGGCCCCCAAATGCAACATTTGCAGCTCTAACATGCTGGGCTGACATTGCTGCCACACCCTCAGGGAGGAAGAAGGGGGACCTCCCTCCAGAGGACTCTGCAAGAATCCAAGACTGTGGGGACCAGGAAAGCACCAGGTCCACCCTGCAGATGCTGCGCCACCTAACAACTGTCACCAACCGTCGTACTGCAGCCGGGTGGATGGCGCTCGGACATTGAGAAAGTCCACCTGACAGGCTCCACAGGGAGGGATGAAATAGAACACTTTTCATTCACAGTATGGCGATTTTGGGGGACCTCTCACTGTTTTGGTCCCCACGAGTGCAGAAGAACAGGAAGACCACGCACCCTTCTTGTTCTTCTCCTTGGTCACCACCGTCATGCTCATCAGGTCTCCCCTGCTCAGCCTCGACACCTGCAGACACCGGAAGTTACTCTTCAGGGTGTTCTTCACCCCCGCCTCTCTCCTCCGGTCTCCTCCTCCTCCTCCCTGATGGCTCCAGTAATCCAGCTGCAGACACATCACCTCGGCCGGACAGCTGCACAGAGACCAGGAGCAGCATGTGAGGACCCCGGCCAGCGCGGGAGAGGGACTGGGGGGGTGTACCTGATGGAGGGGGAGGTAGGAGGTGTGGACGCGCTTATTGGCGCTCCTGCCTGAGAGGGAGGCGACCCCAGGGTGAAGTCATCAGAGTCCACTGCGAACGGAGGCGGCGAGCATCCGATCAGAAGTGACGGAAATCAGACGGAAGGCGTGAGGTGTGTGTGCCGTGTGAGTCGGGTCTACCTGAGGTGGTGATAGAGGTGTGCTCCACAACTCCGACCTTCACCAGCTGAGAGCAAACACAAACACGGCCGTCTCACCAATCTGATGATGATTTCAGAGCGTGCATGTAAAAAGCAGCCTCAGTTGTAGAAAGATGCCTCACCCCAATAAAAGGAACAAACGTTTGACAGGAGTCCTCTTCCCGGCTGTGAAGACAAACAGAGTGAAGCTGTGTCTGGGCTGTGTGTGTGTGTGTGTGTGTGTGTGTGTGTATTTTTGTTGGTCTCTGGGCTGTTGTGCATCTGTGAGTTGTAGTAGGGTTGTACCAGAACCAGGGTTTGAATCCCCCCCAGCTACGTAGTGGTTATGTGGCAGCTGCATGCAAATATCAGTGTGTAGTAGCTGTGTGTACTATTCGGTGTGTGTACCTCCTGTGTTTGTAGGTCAACATGGCTTCAGAGATGGGACACAGGTGAGTGACCGCAGCTCCGGACAGGTACTGAGACACTCGCCTGGCCACGTCCACGCCCTCTGCAAAACGACCAATCACTGCGTGAGAAGAGCGGCTGCGACGAGCGAGCGGCCGGAGGAGCGGACGCACCTTTGTGTGGCGGCTCGTGTCGGGAGAACAGCTCCCTCCATCCGGCGTCCGTGAAAAGGCTGCCGAAGCGGGCGTCCAGAGACGACACATACCTGGCCAGCGGGTGCACACCTGAGGGTGGAAACATGGCGCATCTTATCGAATGTGTGTGTTAGAGTGTTTGTGTGTTTGTGTGTGTGTGTGCGCTTACCGACAGGCAGGATGAGGAAGCGGATGTAATTCAGCCAGTCGGGTGTCTTGCTGGCGAGTTGTTCCACGAAACAGCACAGGACAGAGCTGAGGTAGGCTTGATCTCCGCCAACCACCACCTTCACAGGGGGCGGAGCTTGAGAGCTACAGTTACAGCTGAGAGGACAAACAGAGGTCAGAGGTCATGGATTGGGGTTCAGAAGTCACAAGCAGGCATTTGTGTGCAGACTCATACTATCGCTGAATCCGGCTGAGAACTGCGGCGAAGGCGGCCTGAACATCCGCCGCTGAGACGGTGCACACGATTGGCTGATCGAACAGAACCTCCGACAGATACTGAGGACACACACAGGAAGTCAACAGAGAGCAAATCAAGTCCATTTATTTATTAAAAAAACACAAGCATGCACAGTATAATGTGCAGTGAAATATTTTTAGGATCTGTCCCACACTGAAACAACGTCACTAAAAAGAATAGAAGAGTAAAAATTAAAACACATTACATATACCGGTCACAGTCAGGGTTAATAGAGCACAGCATTAGCAATACTGATGTCATGTTGGAGACACAGACCTGTCCCTGCCAGTCCGTGGTATTGATCAGGATGATGGAATCAGGAAGATGATCGTCAGAGAACAAGATGTTGTTTAACTGATCCAACACTGACTTCCTGACCACCTGTAAGACGCAACAATATTGAATAGTGTGTGTATGTGTGTGTGTGTGTGTGTGTGTGTGTGTGTGTGTGTGTGTGTGTGTGTGTGTGTGTGTGTGTGAGAGAGAGACCTGAGCAGCAGGGTTTCTGCAGTCTATTGATGTCTCGCTCTCCACACTGCTTGTTCTGTCCGTCCCTTTCGAGTTCTGCCGCTCCTTGGCTGACATACTCCGAAGATGCAGACTCACAGATCCTCCTGACCTGTCCAGAAATCGGCAACTCACTATCAGGTGTGTGTGTGTGTGTGTGCGTATGTAGATATGTGTGCATGATATGTGTATATACCTAAGGGAAATGTGTGTGAGAGACTCAGTTTTCGACAGTTTGGTAGTTTGATTTGCATCTGGTGTGGCGGCGCCGTCCTTGCCATCATCCTGCTGAAAGAAGAATCAGCGTCATTATTGTAAAGCTGTCAGAGTTTGTAAACATGTTCTCTGAAAATGTGGGTCACACTCACGGCGGGGCCGAGCCCCTCTCCACTGGGCTCCTCGTGGACACGGGCCCCTAGACCCCCTGCAGAGAGCAGGTCAGACACCTGGAGGTATTGATTTGATGAAAGTGAAGACACATTGCCAGGTCTTTCTCTTCATGTTGTTGAATGAATTTGAATATTTAAATGCTTTATGTGTCTGTTAATTTACTCACAGCCATCTGTCCTTCCGTTTGTCGACTCTTCTGACCATCATCATTCGCTATGTTGGACTGAGGGGTGCCTTCAAAAAATGGCCTGAAACACAACATGTACGCAAATCAAATTAAAGAGTATGCACCAACATAAGTACAAGCTTATTATTTATTTGCTATTTTATGTGCAATATGTGTATTTGTTGCCGTCCCTTTGTACTGTTGCGTAATCATCTGCTCCACAATGTTTCCAGCTGAACATGCCAAGTCAGAAAGACTTCACAACATTGCCGTTGTCGCCAAGTACAGCTCACAGACCCCCACACTCGACATTCTCAACAAAGGATATCTACCAACCGTTCCGACCTGTGATACCATCAGACAGAGGCTTCTCCTGACCTTCACACTCCTGAAAATATTCTGGCCTGTGTCCTCATCCAAGTGTGAGTTTTGGTGTGTGTTGTGATGTGTGACCTGAGTGTGGGTTTGGGCGTGCTCTGGATGCTGTCGCTGTCCTCCAGGTCACGCTCGCTCTCGCTCCGGTTGTAGACCTCCAGACTATCATACAGCAGGTCCAGGTCCTCTTCTGCCTCCTGACTCTGGCACACTGGGTCTGAGCTGAGGGCCTGTGGGACAACCACCAACCAGCCGGAGGTCACGACGCCACAAAGACCCTGATCCAGTGACACCACAAACCACTGACACAACTAAACCACTGACACAACTAAAGCACTGACACGTCAACCAACCCACTAAAACACAGACAACACATTGAAACAACAAACGCTCAAGGACCAGGAATGTCTACCCCTGTACTAGCAAAACATCTGATCAACTGACACAACTAACTCGCTGGATGGATGGATGGATGGATGGATGGATGGATGGATGGAATCTGGTTTTTCGTCTGCTTCGTGCATATGTACTACATATTACGTAGTTCGTGTTCGTGCCGTACCAACCTCGTCTGTGACTTTGAATCTTTTCAGCAGAGCTACAAACTTCTGTTTGAATTTTGGTTGCTAATCAACAGACGACAGAAAAAGCAGCATGATCGGTCAATTCTGCAAAAAAGGGCGTCAGGAATCGGCGGCTCTGATTGGTCGTCACCTGAGTGAGAGAGGCAGTCCGGATGATCTTCCTGTGAGGCGGGTGTGTTTTTCTTCGACCCTCCTCATCGTCACCATACACATTCTGAAAGTTAGAGGCACTACACCTGAATCTGATACATGGGGCGGCAGAGCTCCACAGGCGCGATGCAGGTGCAACGCAACAGTGGCGCAGGTGTGACAGCTGCATGGGGTGAACAGACATGTTGAGCTCACCTGTGCCGTGACAGCGTCATCACTTCCTTCCTGTTCAGAGGAGAAGCTGTCGTCATCTTCGTCCCACCAGGACTCCCTGTCCGGAGAGCGGTCTGTGCGGACACACAGTGTACGTAAACACGCAACACACAAAATACATCGCACAACAAACAAACATGGCACATCACACAACACAAACGGAATATCTCCCACCCGAAGCCTTCGCCTTGCTGCTATGGTGATTGCTTGTGTCTTCCTGCTCGATTGGCTGGCTGGAAAGCGAGTGGATGCTAAGCTCCGCCCCCTTTACTGAAACGTCCTTGAAGTTCATGTGCAGACTGAGAACAGTGTCTCCGTGTGAGGGGTGCTGAATCACCTGGCACACACACACACACACACACACACACACACACACACACACACACACACACACACACACACACACACACACACACACACACACACACACACACACACACACACAATTGATCTTGTTAAAATGTGTTGTAGAGTCAAATTGCACTATGTTGACCTGAAGTTGTGTTGTTTGACATTGTGTCTTAAAGTTGTGTTGTGAGGTTGTATTATTGTGGTGTTGTGCTGTAGTGTTTTGAGGTTGTGTTGTCAAGTTGTTTCGTTTGTGTCGTCATGTTGTATTGTTAAATTTGTAGTGTTGTAAAGTTGCAACGGTGTATGCTTTTTAAAGGTTGTGATGTAGTGTAGCACTATGATATTGTTGCCTTGTTTTGAGGTTTTGTTGTGTTGCGTGGTACCTCAGACATGTTGATGACACCCACTGCGAGTGTTTTGTAGCCTCGAATAGTTCGATTCTTGTACCTCCGTTTCCTCTGCAGCATCACGTAGAGACAGTTACTGTCTCGCTTCAGGAAGTGAGGATACTGCACACACACAAACAGCGTTAGAGAGAGAGTGTGTGTATGTGTATGTGTGTGTGTGTGTGTGTGTGTGTAACCTGCAGAGAGAAGCTGAGTTCCAGGTCAGTTTCCATCTGGCCGTCCAGAGGAAGAAAATACTCGTGAGATCTCAAAGTGCGTTTGCAACCCTGGAAAAAAAAAACAAAAAAACAATCCAGATGAGATCCAGGATCAGGTCTGATCAACCTATCCAGGTTTGCCATGATTCATGAGAAGAAGTTGACCGACCTGACCCCAGCTGATGGTCTGTAACAGACCATCAGCCAGACCAGATATGAACTCTTCATCTCAGAAACACGGCCACAACTAATCATAAATCTTCATCAGACATAAAGCAGAGATTGTACTGATTTATGTATGATTTTATTTCATATTCTATTACTTTAAGTCTTGTACTTGTGGTAAAAAATAAAAAATTAAAAAAAAAAACATTCAACACAACATTATCTACACATTAACTGAAACTTCATGATTCAAATTTTAATCAAAAAACTACCAAAATACAAAAAAACACACCCTCAAAATTCCCCCCAGCTGGTTTGTATGTGTATGTGTGAAATTAAAAAAATTTAATAAATAAATAATTATCTTTGTAAATGAGTAACTAAGTTACATTATGTATTAGTGTTCTGGAGAAACAGCAATTTCAAATTATTTACAGTGAAAATGAACATTTATAATGTATTACTTTTGGAGGAATGTAATCTATTACTTTGCACCATGTGTCGATGCCGAGTCGCTACCTGGAGCTTGACTGCGATGACGATGGAGCTGAGCTCTCGGTCAAGCTCTCGGAGGACCAGCAGCTTCTTCAGAGTCAGACTGCACAGCCTGGAGAGAGAACAGCAGCCCTCAGTCCAACATGAGGCGTCCGGACCTTCACAGGGACGGCATTTGAAAAACCATTGTCTGAGAACACTTGGATGCTTTGAATAGAGCAGTGGATGTTTTGGATCGAGCAGTGGATGTCTTGGATTGGGCAGTGGATGTGGATCGTGCCTCCTGAAGCCTCATTCCTGCAGGATCAAACACCAGCCAGCAGAAGCTAATCCTGCTAATCCTGTCAGGGGTGCTAACTATACTGTGACTCTGCAGCAGAAGCTTTCCTCACAGATGACAAGTCGGTGGTTTGAGAATTAAACAGAATCCCTTCAGACTCTTTGTCTGTCTCAAACTTACATTCTGAAATTGTTGATTCTGAAAATGCAAAGATCATAAGACCTAAATCATTTCAAGATCTGTATCCAAGCTAAATTAGTCCAAACACTGTAGATCTATTCAAGTCAAAGGTCAGAGTTCAGTCAGGTGACTGGTAATCAACAATCCTTTCCTAGATGGAAAGCTGATTTTTTTTTTGCTACCTTTACTGATTCCATATGAAAAATGTGTGAATATTTTCCATTTGACATTAAATAAAATGACAATATATCTCTCAGATTTAATTTTGCTCCACTGAAGAAACCTCCATTATGTAAGAAGCTTGGCGCTGATTGGCTGAGTTCATTAACTCTGATAATCCGCGGAGTTCACAAGTGAAGGCTGGAGGCAGTCATCTGATTGGCTTAGAAAGCTGTTGGTGAAATAAACACCAGCACGTGGCTCCCGCTAGGTTGGCTTAAATACAGATCAATAAACTATACTTTCCTTACGTGAAGCCCATTTCTTTAACCAAACACGCACACACATCACTCACGTCTGGAGGTCGCCCCGCCTCTCTCCCTCCTCTCTGGCCGCCCTCGGACGCTCTTACCTGGGCACGCAGCTCGGGGACGATCGGTCCATCTCCCAGGTGCCGAACAGGCTCATCGGCACCGGGACGCGACCGTCGAACTCCACGGCGCCTCCGGCACCGGAGCCCGCATCCTGCTCTGCTCCGGCGGCGTCCGGGTGGAGCATGGCCCCTCGGACGGCAGCTCTGTCCGCAGCCATGGGAGCGTCTGACGGGGCAGCCCGGCTGGAGGCGGCGGGGCGGGAGCGGCGGGGGGGTGGGGCGAGGATCCAAGCAGGTGAAGACTGAGAAAGGATAGTTGAATACGGTCTGAATGCAGAGGCGGAGCGTGGGTCTCAGTACAGAGGGGGCGGAGCATTCTCGACGGGTCCTTATGATAATAATTTCACCATTCAAACAATCCCTCATGCTACCATCAAAGGACACACTAATGCTCACTTTTATTGAGCCAAGCAAACATGCCTCAAAAAGCAGAATAAAGTCACAAACCAGCTCACAAACTTGTTCGGACACACACAGAGAGAGAGAGAGAGAGAGAGAGAGAGAAGAGAGAGAGAGAGAGAGAGAGAGAGAGAGAGAGAGAGGAGAGAGAGGAGAGAGAGAGAGAGGAGAGAGAGAGAGAGAGAGAGGAGAGAGAGAGAGAGAGAGAGAGAGAGAGAGAGAGAGAGAGAGAGAGAGAGAGAGAGAGAACTGCAGCCTGACAGTTGTCAATCTCAGAGCGTCCGCTGTCCATGGTGCTAAATCTGCACCATCTTTGATATAGCTTAAATTTAAAATGAACACAGCTGGTATAAAATTACACAATTTATTCAGATAGATATAGACACAGATATCTATATTGTGGCGTTCGAGCGGCGACTTGCGGGAAAGTAGACCAGGCGAGGTCTGCTCTATTGCTCAACTTAAGCTTTTTGTGAAAACAACCAAGCAAGGGAACATGACACACTAATACCAAGAATAATGGCGGCCTGTAGGCCCCAAGTCACCCCCCAAGTAACCCCCTAGACCCACGGTCCGACACATGTGTAAAATAAAAGGACACAAACAGCACACAACAATAATGCAAAACACAACCATAATGAAAGGAAACGCAAATAAACACAGAACCTCCACATATGGCCCCAAAAGTCCCGAACCGGGAGCTCCCATCATGCCCCGGGGCCTCTCCAGAACAGCAGTTCTGGGGCAGTGGCTCTCTAGCGCCCCTAGCGACCCCCGCGGTCGCTACAATATCTTTTGGAATTCACGTAGATTAGAAAAAAATAGACTCGCGGTCTCTTATAATTGAGAGCAACACAAGGCACATTCAAATAGGCAGGTGTTTAAGACCACAGCATTCTGATAAAGATAATATTTTTGAAAGTTTCACTGACTCACCAGTGGCTCCGATGTCAGGTTTTGGGTAGTACCGCTAGCGGCTAGCATAGTGTTTAGCATACTGTTGAACTTCCCTCCAAAGAGTTCTGATCAAGTGCAAAAGAAAAAACTCGTTCATGCCGCACAGCCAATCAGCGCTGGCTTACAGCTCTGATGCATTCATGGACAGTCGTAATGTAAGAATTGGCAAATTGGAGCCCACACTCATATGTGTATACCTTCTGGCACACACTGCGCATTTCATTATAATAATTTATGTACGAGTAAATGTGAACATATAACATGAAACAGGACCCTATGACCTTGTGGACCCTGGGGCGACCGCCCCCTTGCCCCCACTCTGGCTCCACTACAGTCTGAATGGCTGAGATTTCTGAACCAGTCCTGTCAGATTGATGTTTCACTGTTTATCCTGTCTTTCTCGCTCTCTCTCTCAAAGCCTCCTGCCCCCATCACCCCTGCAGCAAGTGGAATGATGTGTTTGTTTGTTGCTCTCCATCTTTGTCCTATCCTTTTCTTTCCCTCTGACCCTTAACCCTGCCTGGGACGGGAGAATAAAGGTGGTTCATATCTGATGAACACACACTGCGATGTCAAGTTGGATACTTTGGTGTGGAGTGATGCATCCTGGGACCACCTGTGAACCTTTACAATAAACCAACCTGCTGAAAAAGGTTTATCTGAAAAAGAAAATGATCCCAAGTTTCATTCAAAACAGGAAGAGGTTTGATGGATACATTCTGAAAACATCTTTATCTCCCTTGGACCAAATGACTGACTTCAGTCAAAAGGACCCATGTTTTTATTTCCAGAGTGTTTTCTCTCCTGTGGTGTGGTGTGTGTGTGGGAAAAATCTGCCTGCAATAAAATATGTACAATATGTTGGTGAAGCAGCTGAAAACATCAACAGTAAAATCTTGTCTGATCAACTGAAACCAAACAAAATGACAATGACAGGTCTGAATTTTCAAATACGGTTTATTTAGAAACAAGTAGTTCCACTGGGATTTACTCTGGGACCCTCTTATCTATTATTTACACCAAAAACTCAAACTATACTATTTAACTTCCTCCTTAATGATTTTCTTTGTACTTCAAAGCTGCAGAATGTAAATCTGTGCTTTTCCGCTCCTGTGCATTCCGCAGTTGTAGTAGCGTTTTTCGTTTCCGTGATTCAATTCAAATCAACCTGAATGTGCTTTTAACAAGCCAGACAGGCTGGAGCTAGCTGGTCAACATGCTAACTTTAGTACAACCAACAGACAACAGGGGAATGACACTGAATTTATCAAGAGTCACACAAAATGTGAAAAATGTATTTAAAAAAAAAAGTGTGCGTATGAGAGGTGTCTTAAAAGGCCAAGTTTCACCAGGCTGCAGGACAAATCCAGGTTTGACCAGTTTCTGTGAGAATTAAAATAAATACGACGAGTTCTGTTGAAGGATGTACAGTTTGTGTTTGAATTGGAGGTCAAACTGAAAAATATCCTTTGCTTCACAAGGAGCTGCCTTCATGAGGGGAGTTCCTCAAGGATCAAAGCCGAGATCCTCATGCTTGTTATTTACACTCCTTTACACTGAACCGGAATCAGAGTGTGTGTGTGTGTGTGTTAGATGTAAAACTGATGAGCAGCCAGATTATCCATGAAGGGCTGACCAGGAAGTCTGTTGAGAAGTAGAAGATGAGGCCGAAGGTGATGGAGATGGGGCAGCGCAGGCAGAGCTTTCCTGAAGATGGCTAACAGCAGTAGAGTCAGACACAGACCCTGAAACACACACACACACACACACACACACACGCTCAAGTGAGATTTCAGATCAGACACGGTGGAGAGTTATTTCAGAACTTTTTTAAAGTCTGTATCAAGTGTGTACTCACGATGAGAATTGCCACAAAACAGGCGAGTGTAGTGTTCCAGTCTGCTCCGCTCGCTGCTGCTTTCCCCACCAAGACGCTGTAGAAGATGAAGTCCCCCAGACCCAGCTTCACCCCTCCTACACACACAATCAGACAAACACAAAGCAGGTAACACACGCGGTCAGAAAAACATACAGAGAAACACACACAACAGACAGCACGCAGTCAAAGTCAGACTCACTGTCCTCTTCGTCTTCCTGAATCGACCTTGATGCCTGTCTCTGAGGGTCCACCCCTCTGATGCTCTGCTCCGCCTCCTCATCTGAGAAACAACATGGCGGTGTTACATTATATGAGTGTGTGTGTGTGTGTGTTTGTGTGTGTGTGTACACTGGAGGAGTCACACCTGTTTCTGAGCGCTGAGTCTCGGCCGGGCTCGCCATCCCCACTGACCACATCATGGCGGCTGCACAGGCCGGAGGAAGATGTTAATTCTCTTAACACCACCATGGTATCATTGACAAACAGGAAACAGGAAGTTGCAGCCAGGAGGAGAGCGGACACTCACAGGAGTATATGAGGGCTGGAAAATGGGCTCGTTCCTCTCCTGGGCCGTCTCCACGAGCATCCTCAGAGGACCCTTCGGACTGAGGACCGCCACAAGGTCTGCACACAGGACACAGTACTCTCTGAGCATCCAAATGCAATAAAAGTACCTTATTAGCCCAGGGAGAAATTCCTGACATAATAGAATGTTAACAGACTTTTAAAATACCAAAAGAGCTGACAGAATAAAACGTAAATGTTAGGACTCTTTAACAGTGAATAAATACAACATATATACAGAGAAGTCTTTGACAATAACAAATTATTTGATAACAAGAATTGTGTAAAGTCTGATGCCCACAAGGAGGAGGATCTCCTCTGACTGTGTAGTGATCGTTGGAGTCTGGAAACGGTTCTTTCGGTACTATCTACAACTTAAGTCAGTGGAAACGCATGACAACCCGTTCTGCTCTGTCCTATCCCAGACCAGCACAAACTGCAAAGAGGAAACGAGGCTTAAGAGACCCTGTAAAGCGACTGCTTTACAGGGTCTCTTAAGCCTCGTTCCTCTTGGTCATGACCAAGAACTGGTCATGACCAAGCCCAGCACACAGACTCAACCAGCAAGGCACTGCAGCGTCAGGTAATTCACCATAGATGGAGATAGCTCCCAGGATGACCCAGGCAGACCACTCAGGCAGGTACTTGATGAAGACGAGGGCCATGAGGGCACTGATGAGGATCAGGTAGGCCTGCTGCAGCTGCAGGGGGCCTTTCCAGTGGATACAGATCATCCCCACCGCCCCGAAGTTCCAGATCATCACGCCGACTGTGGGGTAGTCCACCGCCAGGTTGTAGGTCTTGAACACCTCCCTGCAGAGGTGAGACGCAGACATTAGGGGGCGCCGCTGCAGCCGGCAGTGAGCGGGAGCAGGACTCACCCCAAATACATGAAGCTGAACCAGAAGAGCAGCATGAGGGAGGACAGGATCAGCCAGCCATGAATGAACTGCACAAAGCACAGATACAAGTCAGGGTGTTTTGCTTTGCTAAAGAGGATGTTCTGATTTATCAAAGTTTCTGAGATTAATTCCTCCTCTGTGGAATTCAGTTTGTCTTAAAATAAAATAGGAAACAAACAGTATCTACAGAATGATTAGATGTTTGGCTGTTGGATGTTGAGTGATGCAAGGAAACAATATTACAGTTTTTTTTATATATATATATATTTACAAACCAACAATTCATTAACTACTTGGCCTGTGGCCAGGTGTCATTACCACCAGCTCATAATATTTTATCATGGTATTCACATTTGCTTTTAGCCAGCAGTTTGAAACCAGACTCGACTATGGAGCTGAAAATAACCAGTCTTTCCTCAGCAGATGTATTGCTGAGTGGGGAAAATCAATTTGAAACAGGAACTGTGAACACGTAACAGGAGCTGGGAACTACGGTTCCCTTGCACAGCCACCAGCTGGCCTGGTGTCTGGCTGCCCAGGGCTTAGAGGTGAGACTGTGCGTTGGACCTTGTAAACAGCGGTACTTGTAGAGGACCACCAGGAAGATGGTCATGACCACGATGACGCTGATCATGATGATGGTGTTGAGGACGGAATTGAGCAGCCGCCGTCCGACCGACGCTGTGTTCTCAGTGAAGGGTGTGTAGATCCTGCGTGGACAGACTGTGATTAGCGGCGTTCAGAGAAGGCTGGTCTGCGATGGTGGGCGATGGCAGCCGACTCACAGCTGCTGGTTGGTCTTCTCACTGTAGAAACTGACGGACTTGATGGTCGCCACGACAACTACCATGCAGAGCGTGACAGGGATGAAGAGCATGGACATGCTTCGCGCCGTACTTCAGCGGGAGCTCCTCCTCATCGGCGTCCACATCCTGATCGAGCCGCTGCCTTCTATCGGTGCCGAACTCGACCTCCGGGTGACCCCTGTCTGTCCAGAGAAAGAGTGATACCTGTCAGGCCAACCAGTCGAGTCTCCATCTCCAACCACCTGAGAGCAGGACCTCACCTTCATTCTTTTGTTGGGCGTGGTCTCCGGTGCAGCGAGGTTGTCTTCCGGTTGGTACGACGGCACCACGGGACTCTCTGACTGCACCAGCGCCGTCCTCTCATTGTAGACTTCATCATCACTGTCCGAGGCATTCATGGCTGCTTCACACAACGCCGCCTGCAACAAACATCCAGCAGGTCTGAGAGCAAGGCCACGACTCTATCAAAGTCTAGGAACTGGATCAAAAAAAAAAAACATTCTCAAATTTCACCAAGCGCACAGGAACCCTACCAAAAGCACAGAAACTCCACCAACAAACTCCACAGAAACTCAAAACCTCAGACTCTGTATCAAATCTACAAATCCCTGCCAAATGTATGGATATTTGACAAAACACGTTAAAATACCACAAAATGCTCAGAATACTCTACCAAACACACACACAAATTGGAAAACTGCAAAACACATGACCATGAAGACTATACCAAAAGACTACCAAAAGCAGAAAAAACTCAAACCAAATACACAAAAATGCACAGAAACTCCACAAATGCTACCAAATGAATGAAAACTCTGCTAAACGGATAAAAGCTCAACAGAATATCAATGAAACACTAAGGAACTGTTCTTCATAATCTGAAACTTTATGAATTCACTGGAAAGTAGTATAGAAAACTGACAAGGTAAAGGTAAATACAAAAATACGAATCAAATAAACTTTATGAAACTAAAAACAACAATAAAGCATCCAGAAGTTCAAACAAATGTGAACTCTGCCAAAGTGGTGCTCATCTTGTCAGTAACTTGGTGTTCTTAATGTCAGATCATCTCGACATGCCCCCTGTCGATGGCTTTCGGTAGTTTTACTTTAGGCTGAGTGGATGTTTGGGGTTATTTCGAGGATTGCTGACGTTCTGGGCGGCTGTGTTCTTTAATATACAATAAATGGTTCCAATCCCGAAGTGCTGTGGTGGTTCGACCGGTGAAGACAGGGTTCGAGTTAGAAGCTGCCGGTAACTCACAGCGTCTTTTCGACAAATGACTTCCACGCCTACAGCGGGTTCTATCTGCCTTTCGGTTCTGTTTGCGCGATAAAGACAGTGAAGCAGCTGAAGGTTTTACCTCGTTTAAAGGCGCAGAAATCACGGAGAGCTCCAAGTTGCTTCGTAAACACCAAGGAAAAAAAAAGCCGGAAGTCCTCAGTCAGCT